>NW_028124619.1:0-74973 GCF_965194825.1 Balaenoptera physalus
TCTACCAAAGGCCAGCAGCTCCTCTCCCTCAGAGTGCTGTTTCTGTGTACACTACGGAAACACACTATGGTCCCCAGCTTAGAACGGGTCTTTTCCCAGTTGCTTTCCTCCATGAAAGAGTCAGAAAGTCTGATCTGAAAAAATTGGCATGCACATCCCTGAATCCTTGGGGTAGGGTAGTTCTGAGCCAATGTGCCACCTAAGGAATAAAAGCAAAATTTTCAGCCTGGGAAGCAGGGCCTCAAGTAAGTCTGCCAACAGAGTGCCCTCCTTTAGAGCCAGCTGAGAAAATGTGGCCAGGCTGATCTACCCGCTTACAACGAAATGTTTCACTTCAGAATAGGAGATTTTGCTACCAAACGCAAGCAGCCCCTTTCCCTCAAAGGGCTGTTTCTGGGTAGACTAGGGAAGGACACCATGGTTTCCAGCTTAGAACGGCTCTTTTCACTGTTTGTTTCCTCCATGAAAGACCCAGAGTTGCTGATCTCAACTAATGGGGCTGCACATCCCTGAATCCTAGGGGTAGGGTAGTTCTGAGCCAAAGTGCCACCTAAGGAATGACAGCCGAGTTTTCAGCCTGGGAAGCAGGGCCTCAAGTAAGTCTGCCAACAGAGTGCCCTCCTTTAGATCCAGCTGAGAAAATGTGGCCAGGCTGATCTACCCGCTTACAACGAAATATTTCACTTCAGAATAGGAGATTTTGCTACCAAACGCCAGCAGCCGCTCTCCTTCAGAATCCTGTTTCTCTTTAGACTAGGGAAAGACAGCATGGTCCCCAGCTTACAACGGCTCTTTTCCCAATTGGGTTCCTCCATAAAAGAGCCAGAAGGGCTGATTTCAAGTAATCGGGCTGCACATCCGTGAACCCTTGGGGTAGGGCAGTTCTGAGCCAAAGTGCCACCTAAGGAAAGAAAGCAGAGTTTTCAGCCTGGGAAGCAGGGCCTCAAGTAAGTCTGCCATTAGAGTGCCCTCCTTTAGAGCCAGCTGAGAAAATGTGGCAAGGCTTAATATACCCGCTTACAAGGAAATGTTTCACTTCAGATAAGGAGATTATGCTACCAAACGCCAGCAGCCCCTCTCCCTCAGAGTCCTGTTTCTGTGTAGACTAGGGAAAGACACCATGGTTCCCAGCTAGAACGGCTCTTTTACCAGTTGGTTTTACCCAAAAAAGAGCCAGAAGGGCTGATCTCAACTCATCGGGCTGCACATCCCTGAATCGTAGGGGTAGGGCAGTTCTGAGCCAATGTGCCACCTAAGGAAAGAAAGCAGAGTTTTCAGCCTGGGAAGCAGGGCCTCAAGTAAGTCTGCCAACAGAGTGCCCTCCTTTAGAGCCAGCTGAGAAATTCTGGCAAGGCTGAATCTACCCGCTTACAACGAAATGTTTCTCTTCAGAATAGCAGATGTTGCTACCAAACGCCAGCAGCTACTCTCCCTCAGAGTGCTGTTTCTGTGTACACTAGGAAAAGACACTATGGTCCACAGCTTAGAACGGGTCTTTTCCCAGTTGGTTTCCTCCATGGAAGAGTCAGAATGGCTGATCTCAAAAAATCGGCCTGCACATCCCTGAATACTTGGGGTAGGGGAGTTCGGAACCAATGTGCCACCTAAGGAATGAAAGCAAAATTTTCAGCCTGGGAACCAGGGCCTCAAGTAAGTCTGCCAAAAGAGTGCCCTCTTTTAGAGCCAGCTAAGAAAATATGGCCAGGCTGAATCTTCCCGCTTACAACGAAATCTTTCACTTCAGAGTAGGAGATTTTGTTACCAAACTCCAGGAGCCCATTTCCCTCAAAGTGCTGTTACTGTGTAGACTAGGGAAAGACACCATGGTCCCCAGCTTAGAACGGCTCTTTTCACTGTTGGTTTCCCCCATGAAAGAGCCAGACGTGCTGATCTCAAATAATCGGGCTGCACATCCCTGAATCCTAGGGGTAGGGCAGTTCTGAGCCAATGTGCCACCTAAGGAAAGAAAGCCGAGTTTTCAGCCTGGGAAGCAGGGCCTCAGGTAAGTCTGCCAACAGAATGCCCTCCTTTATAGCCAGCTGAGGAATTCTGGCAAGGCTGAATCTACCCACTTACAACGAAATGTTTCTCTTCAGAATAGCAGATGTTGCTACTAAACGCCACCAACTCCTCTCCCTGAGAATGCTGTTTCTGTGTACACTAGGGAAAGACACTATGGTCCACAGCTTAGAACGGGTCTTTTCCCAGTTAGTTTTATCCATGAAAGAGCCAGAAGGGCTGATCTCATGTAATCGGGCTGCACATCCGTGAAACCTTGGGGTAGGGCAGTTCTGAGCCAATGTGCCACCTAAGGAAAGAAAGCAGAGTTTTCAGCCTGGGAAGCAGGGCCTCAAGTACGTTAGACAACAGAGTGCCCTCTTTTATCGCCAGCTGAGAAAATGAGGAAAGGCTGAATCTACCCTCTTACAGCGAAATGTTTCTCTTCAGAATAGCAGATGTTTCTTCTGAACGCCAGCAGCTCCTCTCCCTCAGAGTGCTGTTTCTGTGTACACTAGAGAAAGACACTATGGTCCCCAGCTTAGAACGGCTCTTTTCACTGTTGATTTCCCCCAATAAAGAGCCAGACGTGCTGATCTCAACTAATCGGGCTGCACATCCGTGAAACCTTGGGGTAGGGCAGTTCTGAGAAAATGTGCCACGTAAGGAAAGAAAGCAGAGTTTTCAGCCTGGTAAGCAGGGCCTCAAGTAAGTCAGCCAACAGAGTGCCCTCCTTTATAGCCAGTTGAGAAAATGAGGCAAGGCTGAATCTACCCGCTTACAACGAAATGTTTCTCTTCAGAATAGCAGATGTTTCTACCAAATGCGAGCAGCTCCTCTCCCTCAGAATGCTGTTTCTGTGTACACTACGGAAACACACTATGGTCCCCAGCGTAGAACGGGTCTTTTCCCAGTTGGTTTCCTCCATGAAAGAGTCAGAAAGGCTGATCTCAAAAAATCGGCCTGCACATCCCTGAATCCTTGGGGTAGGGGAGTTCTGAACCAATGTGCCACCTAAGGAATGAAAGCAAAATTTTCAGCCTGGGAACCAGGGCCTCAAGTAAGTCTGCCAAAAGAGTGCCGTCTTTTAGAGCCAGCTGAGAAAATATGGCCAGGCTGAATCTACCCGCTTACAACGAAATGTTTCACTTCAGATTAGGAGATTTTGCTACCAAACACCAGGAGCCCCTTTCCCTCAAAATGCTGTTACTGTGTAGACTAGGGAAAGACACCATGGTTCCCAGCTTAGAACGGCTCTTTTCACTGTTGGTTTCCCCCATGAAAGAGTCAGACGTGCTGATCTCAACGAATCGGGCTGCACATCCCTGAATCCTAGGGGTAGGGCAGTTCTGAGCCAATGTGCCACCTAAGGAAAGAAATGAGAGTTTTCACCCTGGGAAGCAGGGCCTCAGGTAAGTCTGCCAACAGAGTGCCCTCCTTTATAGCCAGCTGAGAAATTCTGGCAAGGCTGAATCTACCCGCTTACAACGAAATGTTTCACTTTAGAAAAGGAGATTATGCTACCAAAGGCCAGCAGCCCCTCTCCTTCAGAATCCTGTTTCTCTTTAGACTAGGGAAAGACAGCATGGTCCCCAGCTTACAACGGCTCTTTTCCCAGTTGGGTTCCTCCATAAAAGAGCCAGAAGGGCTGATCTCAAGTAATCGGGCTGCACATCCGTGAACCCTTGGGGTAGGGCAGTTCTGAGCCAAAGTGCCACCTAAGGAAAGAAAGCAGAGTTTTCAGCCTGGGAAGCAGGGCCTTAGGTAACTCTGCCAACAGAATGCCCTCCTTTATAGCCAGCTGAGAAATTCTGGCAAGGCTGAATCTACCCACTTACAACGAAATGTTTCCTTTCAGAATAGCAGATGTTGCTACCAGACGCCAGCAGCTCCTCTCCCTCAGAGTGCTGTTTCTGTGTAGACTAGGGAAAGACACTATGGTCCACAGCTTAGAACGGGTCTTATCCCTGTTGGTTTCCTCCATGAAAGAGCCAGAAAGGCTGATCTCAACTAATTGGCCTGCACATCCCTGAATCCCTGGGGTAGGATAGTTCTGAGCCAAAGTGCCACCTAAGGAATGAAAGCAAAATTTTCAGCCTGGGAAGCAGGGCCTCAAGTAAGTCAGCCAACAGAGTGCCCTCCTTTAGAGCCAGCTGAGAAAATGTGGCAAGGCTGAATCTACCCGCTTACAACGAAATGTTTCACTTCAGAATAGGAGATTTTGCTACCAAACGCCAGGAGCCCCTTTCCCTCAAAGTGCTGTTTCTCTGTAGACTAGGGAAACACACCATGGTTCCCAGCTTAGAACGGCTCTTTTCACTGTGGGTTTCCTCCATGAAAGAGCCAGAAGTGCTGATCTCAATGAATCGGGCTTCACATCCCTGAATCCTAGGGGTAGGGCAGTTCTGAGCCAAAGTGCCACCTAAGGAAAGAAAGCAGAGTTTTCAGCCTGGGAAGCAGGGCCTCAAGTAAGTCTGCCAACAGAGTGCCCTCCTTTATAGCCAGCTGAGGAATTCTGGCAAGGCTGAATCTACCCACTTACAATGAAATGTTTCACTTTAGAAAAGGAGATTATGCTACCAAACGCCAGCAGCCCCTCTCCTTCAGAATCCTGTTTCTCTTTAGACTAGGGAAAGACAGCATGGTCCCCAGCTTACAACGGCTCTTTTCCCAGTTGGGTTCCTCCATAAAAGAGCCAGAAGGGCTGATCTCAAGTAATCGGGCTGCACATCCGTGAACCCTTGGGGTTGGGCAGTTCTGAGCCAAAGTGCCACCTAAGGAAAGAAAGCAGAGTTTTCAGCCTGGGAAGCAGGGCCTCAAGTAAGTCTGCCATCAGAGTGCCCTCCTTTAGAGCCAGCTGAGAAAATGTGGCAAGGCTGAATATACCCGCTTACAACGAAATGTTTCACTTCAGATAAGGAGATTATGCTACCAAACGCCAGCAGCCCCTCTCCCTCACAGTCCTGTTTCTGTGTAGACTAGGGAAAGACAGCATGGTCCCCAGCTTACAACGGCTCTTTTCCCAGTTGGTTTTATCCATAAAAGAGCCAGAAGGGCTGATCTCTAGTAATCGCGCTGCACATCCGTGAACTCTTGGGGTAGGGCAGTTCTTAGCCAATGTGCCACCTAAGGAAAGGAAGCAGAGTTTTCAGCCTGGGAAGCAGGGCCTAAAGTAAGTCAGCCAACAGAGTGCCCTCCTTTATAGCTAGCTGAGAAAATGAGGCAAGGCTGAATCTACCCGCTTACAACGAAATGTTTCTCTTCCGAATAGCAGATTTTTCTACCAAATGCCAGCAGCTCCTCTCCCTCAGAGTGCTGTTTCTGTGTACACTAGGGAAAGACACTATGGTCCACAGCTTAGAACGGGTCTTTTCCCAGTTGGTTTCCTCCATGAAAGAGTCAGAAAGACTGATCTCAAAAAATCGGCCTGCACAACCCTGAATCCTTGGGGTAGGGAAGTTCTGAGCCAATGTGCCACCTAAGGAATGAGAGCAAAATTTTCAGCCTGGGAAGCAGGGCCTCAAGTAAGTCCGCCAAGAGAGTGCCCTCTTTAAGAGCCAGCTGAGAAAATGTGGCCAGGCTGAATCTACCCACTTACAACGAAATGTTTCACTTCAGAATAGGAGATTTTGCTACCAAACGCCAGCAGCCCCTCTCCCTCAGAGTCCTGTTTCTGTGTAGACTAGGGAAAGACAGCATGGTCCCCAGCTTACAACGGCTCTTTTAACAGTTGGTTTTATCCATGAAAGAGCCAGAATGGCTGATCTCAAGTAATCGTGCTGCATATCCGTGAACCCTTGGGGTAGGGCAGTTCTGAGCCAATGTGCCACCTAAGGAAAGAAAGCAGAGTTTTCAGCCTGGGAAGCAGGGCCTCAAGTAAGTCTGCCAACAGAGTGCCCTCCTTTAGAGCCAGCTGAGAAAATGTGGCCAGGCTGATCTACCCGTTTACAATGAAAACAGCAGCCCCTCTCACTCAGAGTCCTGTTTCTGTGTAGACTAGGGAAAGACACCATGGTTCCCAGCTAGAACGGCTCTTTTACCAGTTGGTTTTATCCAAGAAAGAGCCAGAAGGGCTGATCTCAACTAATCGGGCTGCACATCCCTGAATCGTAGGGGTAGGGCAGTTCTGAGCCAATGTGCCACCTAAGGAAAGAAAGCAGAGTTTTCAGCCTGGGAAGCAGGGCCTCAAGTAAGTCTGCCAACAGAGTGCCCTCCTTTACAGCCAGCTGAGAAATTCTGGCAAGGCTGAATCTACCCGCTTACAACGAAATGTTTCTCTTCAGAATAGCAAATGTTGCTACCAAACGCCAGCAGCTACTCTCCCTCAGAGTGCTGTTTCTGTGTACACTAGGAAAAGACACTATGATCCACAGCTTAGAACGGGTCTTTTCCCAGTTGGTTTCCTCCATGAAAGAGTCAGAATGGCTGATCTCAAAAAATCGTCCTGCACATCCCTGAATACTTGGGGTAGGGGAGTTCTGAACCAATGTGCCACCTAAGGAATGAAAGCAAAATTTACAGCCGGGGAAGCAGGGCCTCAAGTAAGTCTGCCAACAGAGTGCCCTCCTTTAGATCCAGCTGAGAAAATGTGGCCAGGCTGATCTACCCGCTTACAACGAAATATTTCACTTCAGAATAGGAGATTTTGCTACCAAACGCCAGCAGCCCCTTTCCCTCAAAGTGCTGTTTCTGTGTAGACTAGGGAAAGACACCATGGTTCCCAGCTAGCACGGCTGTTTTGACTGTTGGTTTCCTCCATGAAAGAGCCAGAAGTGCTGATCTCAACTAATCGGGCTGCACATCCCTATATCCTAGGGGTAGGGCAGTTCTGAGCCAACGTGCCACCTAAAGAAAGAAAGCAGAGTTTTCTGCCTGGGAAGCAGGGCCTCAAGTAAGTCTGCCAAGAGAGTGCCCTCCTTTAGAGCCAGCTGAGAAAATGTGGCAAGGCTGAATCTACCCGCTTACAACGAAATGTTTCTCTTCAGATAAGGATATTTTGCTACCAAACGCCAGCAGAGCCACTCCCTCAGAGTGCTGTTTCTGTGTAGACTAGGGAAAGACAGCATGGTCCCCAGCTTACAACGGCTCTTTTACCAGTTGGTTTTATCCCTGAAAGAGCCAGAAGGGCTGATCTCTAGTAAGCGGGCTGCACATTCGTGATCTCTTGGGGTAGGGCAGTTCTGAGCAAATGTGCCACGTAAGGAAAGAAAGCAGAGTTTTCAGCCTGGGAAGCAGGGCCTCAAGTAAGTCAGCCAACAGAGTGCCCTCCTTTATAGCCAGTTGAGAAAATGAGGCAAGGCTGAAATTACCCGCTTACAACGAAATGTTTCTCTTCCGAATAGCAGATGTTTCTACCAAAGGCGAGCAGCTCCTCTCCCTCAGAGTGCTGTTTCTGTGTACACTACGGAAACACACTATGGTCCCCAGCGTAGAACGGGTCTTTTCCCAGTTGGTTTCCTCCATGAAAGAGTCAGAAAGGCTGATCTCAAAAAATCGGCCTGCACATCCCTGAATCCTTGGGGTAGAGGAGTTCTGAACCAATGTGCCACCTAAGGAATGAAAGCAAAATTTTCAGCCTGGGAACCAGGGTCTCAAGTAAGTCTGCCAAAAGAGTGCCGTCTTTTAGAGCCAGCTGAGAAAATATGGCCAGGCTGAATCTACCCGCTTACAACGAAATGTTTCACTTCAGAGTAGGAGATGTTGCTACCAAACACCAGGGGCCCCTTTCCCTCAAAATGCTGTTACTGTGTAGACTAGGGAAAGACACCATGGTTCCCAGCTTAGAACGGCTCTTTTCACTGTTGGTTTCCCCCATGAAAGAGTCAGACGTGCTGATCTCAACGAATCGGGCTGCACATCCCTGAATCCTAGGGGTAGGGCAGTTCTGAGCCAATGTGCCACCTAAGGAAAGAAATCAGAGTTTTCACCCTGGGAAGCAGGGCCTCAGGTAAGTCTGCCAACAGAGTGCCCTCCTTTATAGCCAGCTGAGAAATTCTGGCAAGGCTGAATCTACCCGCTTACAACGAAATGTTTCACTTTAGAAAAGGAGATTATGCTACCAAAGGCCAGCAGCCCCTCTCCTTCAGAATCCTGTTTCTCTTTAGACTAGGGAAAGACAGCATGGTCCCCAGCTTACAACGGCTCTTTTCCCAGTTGGGTTCCTCCATAAAAGAGCCAGAATGGCTGATCTCAAGTAATCGGGCTGCACATCCGTGAACCCTTGGGGTAGGGCAGTTCTGAGCCAAAGTGCCACCTAAGGAAAGAAAGCAGAGTTTTCAGCCTGGGAAGCAGGGCCTCAAGTAAGTCTGCCAACAGAGTGCCCTCCTTTATAGCCAGCTGAGAAAATGAGGAAAGGCTGAATTTACACGCTTACAGCGAAATATTTCTCTTCAGAATAGCAGATGTTTCTACCAAAGGCCAGCAGCTCCTCTCCCTCAGAGTGCTGTTTCTGTGTACACTACGGAAACACACTATGGTCCCCAGCTTAGAACGGGTCTTTTCCCAGTTGCTTTCCTCCATGAAAGAGTCAGAAAGTCTGATCTCAAAAAATTGGCATGCACATCCCTGAATCCTTGGGGTAGGGGAGTTCTGAGCCAATGTGCCACCTAAGGAATGAAAGCAAAATTTTCAGCCTGGGAACCAGGGCCTCAAGTAAGTCTGCCAACAGAGTGCCCTCCTTTAGATCCAGCTGAGAAAATGTGGCCAGGCTGATCTACCCGCTTACAACGAAATATTTCACTTCAGAATAGGAGATTTTGCTACCAAACGCCAGCAGCCCCTTTCCCTCAAAGTGCTGTTTCTGAGTAGACTAGGGAAAGACACCATGGTTCCCAGCTAGCACGGCTGTTTTGACTGTTGATTTCCTCCATGAAAGAGCCAGAAGTGCTGATCTCAACTAATCGGGCGGCACATCCCTATATCCTAGGTGTAGGGCAGTTCTGAGCCAACGTGCCACCTAAAGAAAGAAAGCAGAGTTTTCAGCCTGGGAAGCAGGGCCTTAGGTAACTCTGCCAACAGAATGCCCTCCTTTATAGCCAGCTGAGAAATTCTGGCAAGGCTGAATCTACCCACTTACAACGAAATGTTTCTCTTCAGAATAGCAGATGTTGCTACCAGACGCCAGCAGCTCCTCTCCCTCAGAGTGCTGTTTCTGTGTAGACTAGGGAAAGACACTATGGTCCACAACTTAGAACGGGTCTTATCCCTGTTGGTTTCCTCCATGAAAGAGCCAGAAAGGATGATCTCAACTAATTGGCCTGCACATCCCTGAATCCCTGGGGTAGGATAGTTCTGAGCCAAAGTGCCACCTAAGGAATGAAAGCAAAATTTTCAGCCTGGGAAGCAGGGCCTCAAGTAAGTCAGCCAACAGAGTGCCCTCCTTTAGAGCCAGCTGAGAAAATGTGGCAAGGCTGAATCTACCCGCTTACAACGAAATGTTTCACTTCAGAATAGGAGATTTTGCTACCAAACGCCAGGAGCCCCTTTCCCTCAAAGTGCTGTTTCTCTGTAGACTAGGGAAACACACCATGGTTCCCAGCTTAGAACGGCTCTTTTCACTGTGGGTTTCCTCCATGAAAGAGCCAGAAGTGCTGATCTCAACAAATCGGGCTGCACATTCCTGAATCCTAGGGGTAGGGCACTTCTGAGCCAAAGTGCCACCTAAGGAAATAAAGCAGAGTTTTCAGCCTGGGAAGCAGGGCCTCAAGTAAGTCTGCCATCAGAGTGCCCTCCTTTAGAGCCAGCTGAGAAAATGTGGCAAGGCTTAATATACCCGCTTACAACGAAATGTTTCACTTCAGATAAGGAGATTATGCTACCAAACGCCAGCAGCCCCTCTCCCTCAGAGTCCTGTTTCTGTGTAGACTAGGGAAAGACACCATGGTTCCCAGATAGAACGGCTCTTTTACCAGTTGGTTTTATCCAAAAAAGAGCCAGAAGGGCTGATCTCAACTAATCGGGCTGCACATCCCTGAATCGTAGGGGTAGGGCAGTTCTGAGCCAATGTGCCACCTAAGGAAAGAAAGCAGAGTTTTCAGCCTGGGAAGCAGGGCCTCAAGTAAGTCTGCCAACAGAGTGCCCTCCTTTAGAGCCAGCTGAGAAATTCTGGCAAGGCTGAATCTACCCGCTTACAACGAAATGTTTCTCTTCAGAATAGCAGATGTTGCTACCAAACGCCAGCAGCTACTCTCCCTCATAGTGCTGTTTCTGTGTACACTTGGAAAAGACACTATGGTCCACAGCTTAGAACGGGTCTTTTCCCAGTTGGTTTCCTCCATGGAAGAGTCAGAATGGCTGATCTCAAAAAATCGGCCTGCACATCCCTGAATACTTGGGGTAGGGGAGTTCTGAACCAATGTGCCACCTAAGGAATGAAAACAAAATTTTCAGCCTGGGAACCAGGGCCTCAAGTAAGTCTGCCAAAAGAGTGCCCTCTTTTAGAGCCAGCTAAGAAAATATGGCCAGGCTGAGTCTTCCCGCTTACAACGAAATCTTTCACTTCAGAGTAGGAGATTTTGTTACCAAACTCCAGGAGCCCATTTCCCTCAAAGTGCTGTTACTGTGTAGACTAGGGAAAGACACCATGGTCCCCAGCTTAGAACGGCTCTTTTCACTGTTGGTTTCCCCCATGAAAGAGCCAGACGTGCTGATCTCAACGAATCGGGCTGCACATCCGTGAACCCTTGGGGTAGGGCAGTTCTGAGCCAAAGTGCCACCTAAGGAAAGAAAGCAGAGTTTTCAGCCTGGGAAGCAGGGCCTCAAGTAAGTCTGCCAACAGAGTGCCCTCCTTTATAGCCAGCTGAGAAAATGAGGAAAGGCTGAATTTACACGCTTACAGCGAAATATTTCTCTTCAGAATAGCAGATGTTTCTACCAAAGGCCAGCAGCTCCTCTCCCTCAGAGTGCTGTTTCTGTGTACACTACGGAAACACACTATGGTCCCCAGCTTAGAACGGGTCTTTTCCCAGTTGCTTTCCTCCATGAAAGAGTCAGAAAGTCTGATCTCAAAAAATTGGCATGCACATCCCTGAATCCTTGGGGTAGGGGAGTTCTGAGCCAATGTGCCACCTAAGGAATGAAAGCAAAATTTTCAGCCTGGGAACCAGGGCCTCAAGTAAGTCTGCCAACAGAGTGCCCTCCTTTAGATCCAGCTGAGAAAATGTGGCCAGGCTGATCTACCCGCTTACAACGAAATATTTCACTTCAGAATAGGAGATTTTGCTACCAAACGCCAGCAGCCCCTTTCCCTCAAAGTGCTGTTTCTGAGTAGACTAGGGAAAGACACCATGGTTCCCAGCTAGCACGGCTGTTTTGAGTGTTGATTTCCTCCATGAAAGAGCCAGAAGTGCTGATCTCAACTAATCGGGCGGCACATCCCTATATCCTAGGTGTAGGGCAGTTCTGAGCCAACGTGCCACCTAAAGAAAGAAAGCAGAGTTTTCAGCCTGGGAAGCAGGGCCTTAGGTAACTCTGCCAACAGAATGCCCTCCTTTATAGCCAGCTGAGAAATTCTGGCAAGGCTGAATCTACCCACTTACAACGAAATGTTTCTCTTCAGAATAGCAGATGTTGCTACCAGACGCCAGCAGCTCCTCTCCCTCAGAGTGCTGTTTCTGTGTAGACTAGGGAAAGACACTATGGTCCACAACTTAGAACGGGTCTTATCCCTGTTGGTTTCCTCCATGAAAGAGCCAGAAAGGATGATCTCAACTAATTGGCCTGCACATCCCTGAATCCCTGGGGTAGGATAGTTCTGAGCCAAAGTGCCACCTAAGGAATGAAAGCAAAATTTTCAGCCTGGGAAGCAGGGCCTCAAGTAAGTCAGCCAACAGAGTGCCCTCCTTTAGAGCCAGCTGAGAAAATGTGGCAAGGCTGAATCTACCCGCTTACAACGAAATGTTTCACTTCAGAATAGGAGATTTTGCTACCAAACGCCAGGAGCCCCTTTCCCTCAAAGTGCTGTTTCTCTGTAGACTAGGGAAACACACCATGGTTCCCAGCTTAGAACGGCTCTTTTCACTGTGGGTTTCCTCCATGAAAGAGCCAGAAGTGCTGATCTCAACAAATCGGGCTGCACATTCCTGAATCCTAGGGGTAGGGCACTTCTGAGCCAAAGTGCCACCTAAGGAAATAAAGCAGAGTTTTCAGCCTGGGAAGCAGGGCCTCAAGTAAGTCTGCCATCAGAGTGCCCTCCTTTAGAGCCAGCTGAGAAAATGTGGCAAGGCTTAATATACCCGCTTACAACGAAATGTTTCACTTCAGATAAGGAGATTATGCTACCAAACGCCAGCAGCCCCTCTCCCTCAGAGTCCTGTTTCTGTGTAGACTAGGGAAAGACACCATGGTTCCCAGATAGAACGGCTCTTTTACCAGTTGGTTTTATCCAAAAAAGAGCCAGAAGGGCTGATCTCAACTAATCGGGCTGCACATCCCTGAATCGTAGGGGTAGGGCAGTTCTGAGCCAATGTGCCACCTAAGGAAAGAAAGCAGAGTTTTCAGCCTGGGAAGCAGGGCCTCAAGTAAGTCTGCCAACAGAGTGCCCTCCTTTAGAGCCAGCTGAGAAATTCTGGCAAGGCTGAATCTACCCGCTTACAACGAAATGTTTCTCTTCAGAATAGCAGATGTTGCTACCAAACGCCAGCAGCTACTCTCCCTCAGAGTGCTGTTTCTGTGTACACTTGGAAAAGACACTATGGTCCACAGCTTAGAACGGGTCTTTTCCCAGTTGGTTTCCTCCATGGAAGAGTCAGAATGGCTGATCTCAAAAAATCGGCCTGCACATCCCTGAATACTTGGGGTAGGGGAGTTCTGAACCAATGTGCCACCTAAGGAATGAAAACAAAATTTTCAGCCTGGGAACCAGGGCCTCAAGTAAGTCTGCCAAAAGAGTGCCCTCTTTTAGAGCCAGCTAAGAAAATATGGCCAGGCTGAGTCTTCCCGCTTACAACGAAATCTTTCACTTCAGAGTAGGAGATTTTGTTACCAAACTCCAGGAGCCCATTTCCCTCAAAGTGCTGTTACTGTGTAGACTAGGGAAAGACTCCATGGTCCCCAGCTTAGAACGGCTCTTTTCACTGTTGGTTTCCCCCATGAAAGAGCCAGACGTGCTGATCTCAACGAATCGGGCTGCACATCCCTGAATCCTAGGGGTAGGGCAGTTCTGAGCCAATGTGCCACCTAAGGAAAGAAAGCCGAGTTTTCAGCCTGGGAAGCAGGGCCTCAGGTAAGTCTGCCAACAGAATGCCCTCCTTTATAGCCAGCTGAGGAATTCTGGCAAGGCTGAATCTACCCACTTACAACGAAATGTTTCTCTTCAGAATAGCAGATGTTGCTACTAAACGCCACCAACTCCTCTCCCTGAGAATGCTGTTTCTGTGTACACTAGGGAAAGACACTATGGTCCACAGCTTAGAACGGGTCTTTTCCCAGTTGGTTTTATCCATGAAAGAGCCAGAAGGGCTGATCTCATGTAATCGGGCTGCACATCCGTGAAACCTTGGGGTAGGGCAGTTCTGAGCCAATGTGCCACCTAAGGAAAGAAAGCAGAGTTTTCAGCCTGGGAAGCAGGGCCTCAAGTAAGTTAGACAACAGAGTGCCCTCTTTTATCGCCAGCTGAGAAAATGAGGAAAGGCTGAATCTACCCGCTTACAGCGAAATGTTTCTCTTCAGAATAGCAGATGTTTCTACTGAACGCCAGCAGCTCCTCTCCCTCAGAGTGCTGTTTCTGTGTACACTAGAGAAAGACACTATGGTCCCCAGCTTAGAACGGCTCTTTTCACTGTTGATTTCCCCCATGAAAGAGCCAGACGTGCTGATCTCAACTAATCGGGCTGCACATCCCTGAATCCTAGCGGTAGGGCAGTTCTGAGCCAATGTGCCACCTAAGGAAAGAAAGCAGAGTTTTCAACCTGGGAAGCAGGGCCTCAAGTAAGTCTGCCAACAGAGTGCCCTCCTTTATAGCCAGCTGAGAAATTCTGGCAAGGCTGAATCTACCCTCTTATAACGAAATGTTTCTCTTCAGAATAGCAGATGTTGCTACCAAACTCCAGCAGCTCCTCTCCCTCAGAGTCCTGTTTCTGTGTAGACTAGGGAAAGACAGCATGGTCTCCAGCTTACAACGGCTCTTTTCCCAGTTGGTTTCCTCCATGAAAGAGCCAGAAGGGCTGATCTCAAGTAATCGGTCTGCACATCCGTGAACTCTTGGGGTAGGGCAGTTCTTAGCCAATGTGCCACCTAAGGAAAGGAAGCAGAGTTTTCAGCCTGGGAGGCAGGGCCTCAAGTAAGTCAGCCAACAGAGTACCCTCCTTTATAGCCAGCTGAGAAAATGAGGCAAGGCTGAATCTACCCGCTTACAACGAAATGTTTCTCTTCCGAATAGCAGATTTTTCTACCAAATGCCAGCAGCTCCTCTCCCTCAGAGTGCTGTTTCTGTGTACACTAGGGAAAGACACTATGGTCCGCAGCTTAGAACGGGTCTTTTCCCAGTTGGTTTCCTCCATGAAAGAGTCAGAAAGACTGATCTCAAAAAATCGGCCTGCACATCCCTGAATCCTTGGGGTAGGGAAGTTCTGAGCCAATATGCCACCTAAGGAATGAAAGCAAAATTTTCAGCCTGGGAAGCAGGTCCTCAAGTAAGTCTGCCAACAGAGTGCCCTCTTTAAGAGCCAGCTGAGACAATGTGGCCAGGCTAAATCTACCCGCTTACAACGAAATGTTTCACTTCAGAATAGGAGATTTTGCTACCAAACACCAGGAGCCCCTTTCCCTCAAAGGGCTGTTTCTGTGTAGACTAGGGAAAGACACCATGGTCTCCAGATTAGAACGGCTCTTTTCACTGCTGGTTTCCTCCATGAAAGAGCCAGAAGTGATGATCTGAACTAATGGGGATGCACATCCCTGAATCCTAGGGGTAGGGTAGTTCTGAGCCAAAGTGCCACCTAAGGAATGAAAGCAGAGTTTTCTGCCTGGGAAGCAGGGCCTCAAGTAAGTCTGCCAAGAGAGTGCCCTCCTTTAGAGCCAGCTGAGAAAATGTGGCAAGGCTGAATCTACCCGCTTACAACGAAATGTTTCTCTTCAGATAAGTATATTTTGCTACCAAACGCCAGCAGAGCAACTCCCTCAGAGTGCTGTTTCTGTGTAGACTAGGGAAAGACAGCATGGTCCCCAGCTTACAACGGCTCTTTTACCAGTTGGTTTTATCCATGAAAGAGCCAGAAGGGCTGATCTCTAGTAAGCGGGCTGCACATTCGTGATCTCTTGGGGTAGGGCAGTTCTGAGCAAATGTGCCACGTAAGGAAAGAAAGCAGAGTTTTCAGCCTGGGAAGCAGGGCCTCAAGTAAGTCAGCCAACAGAGTGCCCTCCTTTATAGCCAGTTGAGAAAATGAGGCAAGGCTGAAATTACCCGCTTACAACGAAATGTTTCTCTTCCGAATAGCAGATGTTTCTACCAAAGGCGAGCAGCTCCTCTCCCTCAGAGTGCTGTTTCTGTGTACACTACGGAAACACACTATGGTCCCCAGCGTAGAACGGGTCTTTTCCCAGTTGGTTTCCTCCATGAAAGAGTCAGAAAGGCTGATCTCAAAAAATCGGCCTGCACATCCCTGAATCCTTGGGGTAGGGGAGTTCTGAACCAATGTGCCACCTAAGGAATGAAAGCAAAATTTTCAGCCTGGGAACCAGGGCCTCAAGTAAGTGTGCCAAAAGAGTGCCGTCTTTTAGAGCCAGCTGAGAAAATATGGCCAGGCTGAATCTACCCGCTTACAACGAAATGTTTCACTTCAGAGTAGGAGATTTTGCTACCAAACTCCAGGAGCCCCTTTCCCTCAAAATGCTGTTACTGTGTAGACTAGGGAAAGACACCATGGTTCCCAGCTTAGAACGGCTCTTTTCACTGTTGGTTTCCCCCATGAAAGAGTCAGACGTGCTGATCTCAACGAATCGGGCTGCACATCCCTGAATCCTAGGGGTAGGGCAGTTCTGAGCCAATGTGCCACCTAAGGAAAGAAATCAGAGTTTTCACCCTGGGAAGCAGGGCCTCAGGTAACTCTGCCAACAGAATGCCCTCCTTTATAGCCAGCTGAGAAATTCTGGCAAGGCTGAATCTACCCACTTACAACGAAATGTTTCTCTTCAGAATAGCAGATGTTGCTACCAGACGCCAGCAGCTCCTCTCCCTCAGAGTGCTGTTTCTGTGTAGACTAGGGAAAGACACTATGGTCCACAGCTTAGAACGGGTCTTATCCCTGTTGGTTTCCTCCATGAAAGAGCCAGAAAGGCTGATCTCAACTAATTGGCCTGCACATCCCTGAATCCCTGGGGTAGGATAGTTCTGAGCCAAAGTGCCACCTCAGGAATGAAAGCAAAATTTTCAGCCTGGGAAGCAGGGCCTCAAGTAAGTCTGCCAACAGAGTGCCCTCCTTTATAGGCAGTTGAGAAAATGAGGCAAGGCTGAATCTACCCGCTTACAACGAAATGTTTCTCTTCCGAATAGCAGATGTTTCTATCAAATGCGAGCAACTCCTCTCCCTCAGAGTGCTGTTTCTGTCTACACTAGGGAAAGACACTATGGTCCGCAGCTTAGAACGGGTCTTTTCCCAGTTGGTTTCCTCCATGAAAGAGTCAGAAAGGCTGATCTCAAAAAATCGGCCTGCACATCCCTGAATCCTAGGGGTAGGGGAGTTCTGAGCCAATGTGCCACCTAAGGAATGAAAGCAAAATTTTTAGCCTGGGAAGCAGGGCTTCAAGTAAGTCTGCCATCAGAGTGCCCTCCTTTAGAGCCAGCTGAGAAATTCTGGCAAGGCTGAATCTACCCGCTTACAACGAAATGTTTCACTTTAGAAAAGGAGATTATGCTACCAAAGGCCAGCAGCCCCTCTCCTTCAGAATCCTGTTTCTCTTTAGACTAGGGAAAGACAGCATGGTCCCCAGCTTACAAGGGCTCTTTTCCCAGTTGGTTTCCTCCATAAAAGAGCCAGAAGGGCTGATCTCAAGTAATCGGGCTGCACATCCGTGAACCCTTGAGGTAGGGCAGTTCTGAGCCAAAGTGCCACCTAAGGAAAGAAAGCAGAGTTTTCAGCCTGGGAAGCAGGGCCTCAAGTAAGTCTGCCAACAGAGTGCCCTCCTTTATAGCCAGCTGAGAAAATGAGGAAAGGCTGAATCTACCCGCTTACAGCGAAATATTTCTCTTCAGAATAGCAGATGTTTCTACCAAAGGCCAGCAGCTCCTCTCTCTCAGAGTGCTGTTTCTGTGTACACTACGGAAACACACTATGGTCCCCAGCTTAGAACGGGTCTTTTCCCAGTTGCTTTCCTCCATGAAAGAGTCAGAAAGTCTGATCTCAAAAAATTGGCATGCACATCCCTCAATCCTTGGGTTAGGGGAGTTCTGAGCCAATGTGCCACCTAAGGAATGAAAGCAAAATTTTCAGCCTGGGAACCAGGGCCTCAAGTAAGTCTGCCAACAGAGTGCCCTCCTTTAGATCCAGCTGAGAAAATGTGGCCAGGCTCATCTACCCGCTTACAACGAAATATTTCACTTCAGAATAGGAGATTTTGCTACCAAACGCCAGCAGCCCCTTTCCCTCAAAGTGCTGTTTCTGTGTAGACTAGGGAAAGACACCATGGTTCCCAGCTAGCACGGCTGTTTTGACTGTTGGTTTCCTCCATGAAAGAGCCAGAAGTGCTGATCTCAACTAATCGGGCTGCACATCCCTATATCCTAGGGGTAGGGCAGTTCTGAGCCAACGTGCCACCTA
Organism: Balaenoptera physalus; assembly: GCF_965194825.1. Taxonomy (NCBI): domain Eukaryota; kingdom Metazoa; phylum Chordata; class Mammalia; order Artiodactyla; family Balaenopteridae; genus Balaenoptera; species Balaenoptera physalus. The sequence continues at coordinate 17,751 of NW_028124619.1, forward strand.
AAGAAAGAAAGCAGAGTTTTCAGCCTGGGAAGCAGGGCCTTAGGTAACTCTGCCAACAGAATGCCCTCCTTTAGAGCCAGCTGAGAAAATGTGGCAAGGCTGAATATACCCGCTTACAACGAAATGTTTCACTTCAGATAAGGAGATTATGCTACCAAACGCCAGCAGCCCCTCTCCCTCACAGTCCTGTTTCTGTGTAGACTAGGGAAAGACAGCATGGTCCCCAGCTTACAACGGCTCTTTTCCCAGTTGGTTTTATCCATTAAAGACCCAGAAGGGCTGATCTCTAGTAATCGCGCTGCACATCCGTGAACTCTTGGGGTAGGGCAGTTCTTAGCCAATGTGCCACCTAAGGAAAGAAATCAGAGTTTTCACCCTGGGAAGCAGGGCCTCAGGTAAGTCTGCCAACAGAGTGCCCTCCTTTATAGCCAGCTGAGAAATTCTGGCAAGGCTGAATCTACCCGCTTACAACGAAATGTTTCACTTTAGAAAAGGAGATTATGCTACCAAACGCCAGCAGCCCCTCTCCTTCAGAATCCTGTTTCTCTTTAGACTAGGGAAAGACAGCATGGTCCCCAGCTTACAACGGCTCTTTTCCCAGTTGGGTTCCTCCATAAAAGAGCCAGAAGGGCTGATCTCAAGTAATCGGGCTGCACATCCGTGAACCCTTGGGGTAGGGCAGTTCTGAGCCAAAGTGCCACCTAAGGAAAGAAAGCAGAGTTTTCAGCCTGGGAAGCAGGGCCTCAAGTAAGTCTGCCAACAGAGTGCCCTCCTTTATAGCCAGCTGAGAAAATGAGGAAAGGCTAAATCTACCCGCTTACAGCGAAATATTTCTCTTCAGAATAGCAGATGTTTCTACCAAAGGCCAGCAGCTCCTCTCCCTCAGAGTGCTGTTTCTGTGTACACTACGGAAACACACTATGGTCCCCAGCTTAGAACGGGTCTTTTCCCAGTTGCTTTCCTCCATGAAAGAGTCAGAAAGTCTGATCTGAAAAAATTGGCATGCACATCCCTGAATCCTTGGGGTAGGGTAGTTCTGAGCCAATGTGCCACCTAAGGAATAAAAGCAAAATTTTCAGCCTGGGAAGCAGGGCCTCAAGTAAGTCTGCCAACAGAGTGCCCTCCTTTAGAGCCAGCTGAGAAAATGTGGCCAGGCTGATCTACCCGCTTACAACGAAATGTTTCACTTCAGAATAGGAGATTTTGCTACCAAACGCAAGCAGCCCCTTTCCCTCAAAGGGCTGTTTCTGGGTAGACTAGGGAAGGACACCATGGTTTCCAGCTTAGAACGGCTCTTTTCACTGTTTGTTTCCTCCATGAAAGACCCAGAGTTGCTGATCTCAACTAATGGGGCTGCACATCCCTGAATCCTAGGGGTAGGGTAGTTCTGAGCCAAAGTGCCACCTAAGGAATGACAGCCGAGTTTTCAGCCTGGGAAGCAGGGCCTCAAGTAAGTCTGCCAACAGAGTGCCCTCCTTTAGATCCAGCTGAGAAAATGTGGCCAGGCTGATCTACCCGCTTACAACGAAATATTTCACTTCAGAATAGGAGATTTTGCTACCAAACGCCAGCAGCCGCTCTCCTTCAGAATCCTGTTTCTCTTTAGACTAGGGAAAGACAGCATGGTCCCCAGCTTACAACGGCTCTTTTCCCAATTGGGTTCCTCCATAAAAGAGCCAGAAGGGCTGATTTCAAGTAATCGGGCTGCACATCCGTGAACCCTTGGGGTAGGGCAGTTCTGAGCCAAAGTGCCACCTAAGGAAAGAAAGCAGAGTTTTCAGCCTGGGAAGCAGGGCCTCAAGTAAGTCTGCCATTAGAGTGCCCTCCTTTAGAGCCAGCTGAGAAAATGTGGCAAGGCTTAATATACCCGCTTACAAGGAAATGTTTCACTTCAGATAAGGAGATTATGCTACCAAACGCCAGCAGCCCCTCTCCCTCAGAGTCCTGTTTCTGTGTAGACTAGGGAAAGACACCATGGTTCCCAGCTAGAACGGCTCTTTTACCAGTTGGTTTTACCCAAAAAAGAGCCAGAAGGGCTGATCTCAACTCATCGGGCTGCACATCCCTGAATCGTAGGGGTAGGGCAGTTCTGAGCCAATGTGCCACCTAAGGAAAGAAAGCAGAGTTTTCAGCCTGGGAAGCAGGGCCTCAAGTAAGTCTGCCAACAGAGTGCCCTCCTTTAGAGCCAGCTGAGAAATTCTGGCAAGGCTGAATCTACCCGCTTACAACGAAATGTTTCTCTTCAGAATAGCAGATGTTGCTACCAAACGCCAGCAGCTACTCTCCCTCAGAGTGCTGTTTCTGTGTACACTAGGAAAAGACACTATGGTCCACAGCTTAGAACGGGTCTTTTCCCAGTTGGTTTCCTCCATGGAAGAGTCAGAATGGCTGATCTCAAAAAATCGGCCTGCACATCCCTGAATACTTGGGGTAGGGGAGTTCGGAACCAATGTGCCACCTAAGGAATGAAAGCAAAATTTTCAGCCTGGGAACCAGGGCCTCAAGTAAGTCTGCCAAAAGAGTGCCCTCTTTTAGAGCCAGCTAAGAAAATATGGCCAGGCTGAATCTTCCCGCTTACAACGAAATCTTTCACTTCAGAGTAGGAGATTTTGTTACCAAACTCCAGGAGCCCATTTCCCTCAAAGTGCTGTTACTGTGTAGACTAGGGAAAGACACCATGGTCCCCAGCTTAGAACGGCTCTTTTCACTGTTGGTTTCCCCCATGAAAGAGCCAGACGTGCTGATCTCAAATAATCGGGCTGCACATCCCTGAATCCTAGGGGTAGGGCAGTTCTGAGCCAATGTGCCACCTAAGGAAAGAAAGCCGAGTTTTCAGCCTGGGAAGCAGGGCCTCAGGTAAGTCTGCCAACAGAATGCCCTCCTTTATAGCCAGCTGAGGAATTCTGGCAAGGCTGAATCTACCCACTTACAACGAAATGTTTCTCTTCAGAATAGCAGATGTTGCTACTAAACGCCACCAACTCCTCTCCCTGAGAATGCTGTTTCTGTGTACACTAGGGAAAGACACTATGGTCCACAGCTTAGAACGGGTCTTTTCCCAGTTAGTTTTATCCATGAAAGAGCCAGAAGGGCTGATCTCATGTAATCGGGCTGCACATCCGTGAAACCTTGGGGTAGGGCAGTTCTGAGCCAATGTGCCACCTAAGGAAAGAAAGCAGAGTTTTCAGCCTGGGAAGCAGGGCCTCAAGTACGTTAGACAACAGAGTGCCCTCTTTTATCGCCAGCTGAGAAAATGAGGAAAGGCTGAATCTACCCTCTTACAGCGAAATGTTTCTCTTCAGAATAGCAGATGTTTCTTCTGAACGCCAGCAGCTCCTCTCCCTCAGAGTGCTGTTTCTGTGTACACTAGAGAAAGACACTATGGTCCCCAGCTTAGAACGGCTCTTTTCACTGTTGATTTCCCCCAATAAAGAGCCAGACGTGCTGATCTCAACTAATCGGGCTGCACATCCGTGAAACCTTGGGGTAGGGCAGTTCTGAGAAAATGTGCCACGTAAGGAAAGAAAGCAGAGTTTTCAGCCTGGTAAGCAGGGCCTCAAGTAAGTCAGCCAACAGAGTGCCCTCCTTTATAGCCAGTTGAGAAAATGAGGCAAGGCTGAATCTACCCGCTTACAACGAAATGTTTCTCTTCAGAATAGCAGATGTTTCTACCAAATGCGAGCAGCTCCTCTCCCTCAGAATGCTGTTTCTGTGTACACTACGGAAACACACTATGGTCCCCAGCGTAGAACGGGTCTTTTCCCAGTTGGTTTCCTCCATGAAAGAGTCAGAAAGGCTGATCTCAAAAAATCGGCCTGCACATCCCTGAATCCTTGGGGTAGGGGAGTTCTGAACCAATGTGCCACCTAAGGAATGAAAGCAAAATTTTCAGCCTGGGAACCAGGGCCTCAAGTAAGTCTGCCAAAAGAGTGCCGTCTTTTAGAGCCAGCTGAGAAAATATGGCCAGGCTGAATCTACCCGCTTACAACGAAATGTTTCACTTCAGATTAGGAGATTTTGCTACCAAACACCAGGAGCCCCTTTCCCTCAAAATGCTGTTACTGTGTAGACTAGGGAAAGACACCATGGTTCCCAGCTTAGAACGGCTCTTTTCACTGTTGGTTTCCCCCATGAAAGAGTCAGACGTGCTGATCTCAACGAATCGGGCTGCACATCCCTGAATCCTAGGGGTAGGGCAGTTCTGAGCCAATGTGCCACCTAAGGAAAGAAATGAGAGTTTTCACCCTGGGAAGCAGGGCCTCAGGTAAGTCTGCCAACAGAGTGCCCTCCTTTATAGCCAGCTGAGAAATTCTGGCAAGGCTGAATCTACCCGCTTACAACGAAATGTTTCACTTTAGAAAAGGAGATTATGCTACCAAAGGCCAGCAGCCCCTCTCCTTCAGAATCCTGTTTCTCTTTAGACTAGGGAAAGACAGCATGGTCCCCAGCTTACAACGGCTCTTTTCCCAGTTGGGTTCCTCCATAAAAGAGCCAGAAGGGCTGATCTCAAGTAATCGGGCTGCACATCCGTGAACCCTTGGGGTAGGGCAGTTCTGAGCCAAAGTGCCACCTAAGGAAAGAAAGCAGAGTTTTCAGCCTGGGAAGCAGGGCCTTAGGTAACTCTGCCAACAGAATGCCCTCCTTTATAGCCAGCTGAGAAATTCTGGCAAGGCTGAATCTACCCACTTACAACGAAATGTTTCCTTTCAGAATAGCAGATGTTGCTACCAGACGCCAGCAGCTCCTCTCCCTCAGAGTGCTGTTTCTGTGTAGACTAGGGAAAGACACTATGGTCCACAGCTTAGAACGGGTCTTATCCCTGTTGGTTTCCTCCATGAAAGAGCCAGAAAGGCTGATCTCAACTAATTGGCCTGCACATCCCTGAATCCCTGGGGTAGGATAGTTCTGAGCCAAAGTGCCACCTAAGGAATGAAAGCAAAATTTTCAGCCTGGGAAGCAGGGCCTCAAGTAAGTCAGCCAACAGAGTGCCCTCCTTTAGAGCCAGCTGAGAAAATGTGGCAAGGCTGAATCTACCCGCTTACAACGAAATGTTTCACTTCAGAATAGGAGATTTTGCTACCAAACGCCAGGAGCCCCTTTCCCTCAAAGTGCTGTTTCTCTGTAGACTAGGGAAACACACCATGGTTCCCAGCTTAGAACGGCTCTTTTCACTGTGGGTTTCCTCCATGAAAGAGCCAGAAGTGCTGATCTCAATGAATCGGGCTTCACATCCCTGAATCCTAGGGGTAGGGCAGTTCTGAGCCAAAGTGCCACCTAAGGAAAGAAAGCAGAGTTTTCAGCCTGGGAAGCAGGGCCTCAAGTAAGTCTGCCAACAGAGTGCCCTCCTTTATAGCCAGCTGAGGAATTCTGGCAAGGCTGAATCTACCCACTTACAATGAAATGTTTCACTTTAGAAAAGGAGATTATGCTACCAAACGCCAGCAGCCCCTCTCCTTCAGAATCCTGTTTCTCTTTAGACTAGGGAAAGACAGCATGGTCCCCAGCTTACAACGGCTCTTTTCCCAGTTGGGTTCCTCCATAAAAGAGCCAGAAGGGCTGATCTCAAGTAATCGGGCTGCACATCCGTGAACCCTTGGGGTTGGGCAGTTCTGAGCCAAAGTGCCACCTAAGGAAAGAAAGCAGAGTTTTCAGCCTGGGAAGCAGGGCCTCAAGTAAGTCTGCCATCAGAGTGCCCTCCTTTAGAGCCAGCTGAGAAAATGTGGCAAGGCTGAATATACCCGCTTACAACGAAATGTTTCACTTCAGATAAGGAGATTATGCTACCAAACGCCAGCAGCCCCTCTCCCTCACAGTCCTGTTTCTGTGTAGACTAGGGAAAGACAGCATGGTCCCCAGCTTACAACGGCTCTTTTCCCAGTTGGTTTTATCCATAAAAGAGCCAGAAGGGCTGATCTCTAGTAATCGCGCTGCACATCCGTGAACTCTTGGGGTAGGGCAGTTCTTAGCCAATGTGCCACCTAAGGAAAGGAAGCAGAGTTTTCAGCCTGGGAAGCAGGGCCTAAAGTAAGTCAGCCAACAGAGTGCCCTCCTTTATAGCTAGCTGAGAAAATGAGGCAAGGCTGAATCTACCCGCTTACAACGAAATGTTTCTCTTCCGAATAGCAGATTTTTCTACCAAATGCCAGCAGCTCCTCTCCCTCAGAGTGCTGTTTCTGTGTACACTAGGGAAAGACACTATGGTCCACAGCTTAGAACGGGTCTTTTCCCAGTTGGTTTCCTCCATGAAAGAGTCAGAAAGACTGATCTCAAAAAATCGGCCTGCACAACCCTGAATCCTTGGGGTAGGGAAGTTCTGAGCCAATGTGCCACCTAAGGAATGAGAGCAAAATTTTCAGCCTGGGAAGCAGGGCCTCAAGTAAGTCCGCCAAGAGAGTGCCCTCTTTAAGAGCCAGCTGAGAAAATGTGGCCAGGCTGAATCTACCCACTTACAACGAAATGTTTCACTTCAGAATAGGAGATTTTGCTACCAAACGCCAGCAGCCCCTCTCCCTCAGAGTCCTGTTTCTGTGTAGACTAGGGAAAGACAGCATGGTCCCCAGCTTACAACGGCTCTTTTAACAGTTGGTTTTATCCATGAAAGAGCCAGAATGGCTGATCTCAAGTAATCGTGCTGCATATCCGTGAACCCTTGGGGTAGGGCAGTTCTGAGCCAATGTGCCACCTAAGGAAAGAAAGCAGAGTTTTCAGCCTGGGAAGCAGGGCCTCAAGTAAGTCTGCCAACAGAGTGCCCTCCTTTAGAGCCAGCTGAGAAAATGTGGCCAGGCTGATCTACCCGTTTACAATGAAAACAGCAGCCCCTCTCACTCAGAGTCCTGTTTCTGTGTAGACTAGGGAAAGACACCATGGTTCCCAGCTAGAACGGCTCTTTTACCAGTTGGTTTTATCCAAGAAAGAGCCAGAAGGGCTGATCTCAACTAATCGGGCTGCACATCCCTGAATCGTAGGGGTAGGGCAGTTCTGAGCCAATGTGCCACCTAAGGAAAGAAAGCAGAGTTTTCAGCCTGGGAAGCAGGGCCTCAAGTAAGTCTGCCAACAGAGTGCCCTCCTTTACAGCCAGCTGAGAAATTCTGGCAAGGCTGAATCTACCCGCTTACAACGAAATGTTTCTCTTCAGAATAGCAAATGTTGCTACCAAACGCCAGCAGCTACTCTCCCTCAGAGTGCTGTTTCTGTGTACACTAGGAAAAGACACTATGATCCACAGCTTAGAACGGGTCTTTTCCCAGTTGGTTTCCTCCATGAAAGAGTCAGAATGGCTGATCTCAAAAAATCGTCCTGCACATCCCTGAATACTTGGGGTAGGGGAGTTCTGAACCAATGTGCCACCTAAGGAATGAAAGCAAAATTTACAGCCGGGGAAGCAGGGCCTCAAGTAAGTCTGCCAACAGAGTGCCCTCCTTTAGATCCAGCTGAGAAAATGTGGCCAGGCTGATCTACCCGCTTACAACGAAATATTTCACTTCAGAATAGGAGATTTTGCTACCAAACGCCAGCAGCCCCTTTCCCTCAAAGTGCTGTTTCTGTGTAGACTAGGGAAAGACACCATGGTTCCCAGCTAGCACGGCTGTTTTGACTGTTGGTTTCCTCCATGAAAGAGCCAGAAGTGCTGATCTCAACTAATCGGGCTGCACATCCCTATATCCTAGGGGTAGGGCAGTTCTGAGCCAACGTGCCACCTAAAGAAAGAAAGCAGAGTTTTCTGCCTGGGAAGCAGGGCCTCAAGTAAGTCTGCCAAGAGAGTGCCCTCCTTTAGAGCCAGCTGAGAAAATGTGGCAAGGCTGAATCTACCCGCTTACAACGAAATGTTTCTCTTCAGATAAGGATATTTTGCTACCAAACGCCAGCAGAGCCACTCCCTCAGAGTGCTGTTTCTGTGTAGACTAGGGAAAGACAGCATGGTCCCCAGCTTACAACGGCTCTTTTACCAGTTGGTTTTATCCCTGAAAGAGCCAGAAGGGCTGATCTCTAGTAAGCGGGCTGCACATTCGTGATCTCTTGGGGTAGGGCAGTTCTGAGCAAATGTGCCACGTAAGGAAAGAAAGCAGAGTTTTCAGCCTGGGAAGCAGGGCCTCAAGTAAGTCAGCCAACAGAGTGCCCTCCTTTATAGCCAGTTGAGAAAATGAGGCAAGGCTGAAATTACCCGCTTACAACGAAATGTTTCTCTTCCGAATAGCAGATGTTTCTACCAAAGGCGAGCAGCTCCTCTCCCTCAGAGTGCTGTTTCTGTGTACACTACGGAAACACACTATGGTCCCCAGCGTAGAACGGGTCTTTTCCCAGTTGGTTTCCTCCATGAAAGAGTCAGAAAGGCTGATCTCAAAAAATCGGCCTGCACATCCCTGAATCCTTGGGGTAGAGGAGTTCTGAACCAATGTGCCACCTAAGGAATGAAAGCAAAATTTTCAGCCTGGGAACCAGGGTCTCAAGTAAGTCTGCCAAAAGAGTGCCGTCTTTTAGAGCCAGCTGAGAAAATATGGCCAGGCTGAATCTACCCGCTTACAACGAAATGTTTCACTTCAGAGTAGGAGATGTTGCTACCAAACACCAGGGGCCCCTTTCCCTCAAAATGCTGTTACTGTGTAGACTAGGGAAAGACACCATGGTTCCCAGCTTAGAACGGCTCTTTTCACTGTTGGTTTCCCCCATGAAAGAGTCAGACGTGCTGATCTCAACGAATCGGGCTGCACATCCCTGAATCCTAGGGGTAGGGCAGTTCTGAGCCAATGTGCCACCTAAGGAAAGAAATCAGAGTTTTCACCCTGGGAAGCAGGGCCTCAGGTAAGTCTGCCAACAGAGTGCCCTCCTTTATAGCCAGCTGAGAAATTCTGGCAAGGCTGAATCTACCCGCTTACAACGAAATGTTTCACTTTAGAAAAGGAGATTATGCTACCAAAGGCCAGCAGCCCCTCTCCTTCAGAATCCTGTTTCTCTTTAGACTAGGGAAAGACAGCATGGTCCCCAGCTTACAACGGCTCTTTTCCCAGTTGGGTTCCTCCATAAAAGAGCCAGAATGGCTGATCTCAAGTAATCGGGCTGCACATCCGTGAACCCTTGGGGTAGGGCAGTTCTGAGCCAAAGTGCCACCTAAGGAAAGAAAGCAGAGTTTTCAGCCTGGGAAGCAGGGCCTCAAGTAAGTCTGCCAACAGAGTGCCCTCCTTTATAGCCAGCTGAGAAAATGAGGAAAGGCTGAATTTACACGCTTACAGCGAAATATTTCTCTTCAGAATAGCAGATGTTTCTACCAAAGGCCAGCAGCTCCTCTCCCTCAGAGTGCTGTTTCTGTGTACACTACGGAAACACACTATGGTCCCCAGCTTAGAACGGGTCTTTTCCCAGTTGCTTTCCTCCATGAAAGAGTCAGAAAGTCTGATCTCAAAAAATTGGCATGCACATCCCTGAATCCTTGGGGTAGGGGAGTTCTGAGCCAATGTGCCACCTAAGGAATGAAAGCAAAATTTTCAGCCTGGGAACCAGGGCCTCAAGTAAGTCTGCCAACAGAGTGCCCTCCTTTAGATCCAGCTGAGAAAATGTGGCCAGGCTGATCTACCCGCTTACAACGAAATATTTCACTTCAGAATAGGAGATTTTGCTACCAAACGCCAGCAGCCCCTTTCCCTCAAAGTGCTGTTTCTGAGTAGACTAGGGAAAGACACCATGGTTCCCAGCTAGCACGGCTGTTTTGACTGTTGATTTCCTCCATGAAAGAGCCAGAAGTGCTGATCTCAACTAATCGGGCGGCACATCCCTATATCCTAGGTGTAGGGCAGTTCTGAGCCAACGTGCCACCTAAAGAAAGAAAGCAGAGTTTTCAGCCTGGGAAGCAGGGCCTTAGGTAACTCTGCCAACAGAATGCCCTCCTTTATAGCCAGCTGAGAAATTCTGGCAAGGCTGAATCTACCCACTTACAACGAAATGTTTCTCTTCAGAATAGCAGATGTTGCTACCAGACGCCAGCAGCTCCTCTCCCTCAGAGTGCTGTTTCTGTGTAGACTAGGGAAAGACACTATGGTCCACAACTTAGAACGGGTCTTATCCCTGTTGGTTTCCTCCATGAAAGAGCCAGAAAGGATGATCTCAACTAATTGGCCTGCACATCCCTGAATCCCTGGGGTAGGATAGTTCTGAGCCAAAGTGCCACCTAAGGAATGAAAGCAAAATTTTCAGCCTGGGAAGCAGGGCCTCAAGTAAGTCAGCCAACAGAGTGCCCTCCTTTAGAGCCAGCTGAGAAAATGTGGCAAGGCTGAATCTACCCGCTTACAACGAAATGTTTCACTTCAGAATAGGAGATTTTGCTACCAAACGCCAGGAGCCCCTTTCCCTCAAAGTGCTGTTTCTCTGTAGACTAGGGAAACACACCATGGTTCCCAGCTTAGAACGGCTCTTTTCACTGTGGGTTTCCTCCATGAAAGAGCCAGAAGTGCTGATCTCAACAAATCGGGCTGCACATTCCTGAATCCTAGGGGTAGGGCACTTCTGAGCCAAAGTGCCACCTAAGGAAATAAAGCAGAGTTTTCAGCCTGGGAAGCAGGGCCTCAAGTAAGTCTGCCATCAGAGTGCCCTCCTTTAGAGCCAGCTGAGAAAATGTGGCAAGGCTTAATATACCCGCTTACAACGAAATGTTTCACTTCAGATAAGGAGATTATGCTACCAAACGCCAGCAGCCCCTCTCCCTCAGAGTCCTGTTTCTGTGTAGACTAGGGAAAGACACCATGGTTCCCAGATAGAACGGCTCTTTTACCAGTTGGTTTTATCCAAAAAAGAGCCAGAAGGGCTGATCTCAACTAATCGGGCTGCACATCCCTGAATCGTAGGGGTAGGGCAGTTCTGAGCCAATGTGCCACCTAAGGAAAGAAAGCAGAGTTTTCAGCCTGGGAAGCAGGGCCTCAAGTAAGTCTGCCAACAGAGTGCCCTCCTTTAGAGCCAGCTGAGAAATTCTGGCAAGGCTGAATCTACCCGCTTACAACGAAATGTTTCTCTTCAGAATAGCAGATGTTGCTACCAAACGCCAGCAGCTACTCTCCCTCATAGTGCTGTTTCTGTGTACACTTGGAAAAGACACTATGGTCCACAGCTTAGAACGGGTCTTTTCCCAGTTGGTTTCCTCCATGGAAGAGTCAGAATGGCTGATCTCAAAAAATCGGCCTGCACATCCCTGAATACTTGGGGTAGGGGAGTTCTGAACCAATGTGCCACCTAAGGAATGAAAACAAAATTTTCAGCCTGGGAACCAGGGCCTCAAGTAAGTCTGCCAAAAGAGTGCCCTCTTTTAGAGCCAGCTAAGAAAATATGGCCAGGCTGAGTCTTCCCGCTTACAACGAAATCTTTCACTTCAGAGTAGGAGATTTTGTTACCAAACTCCAGGAGCCCATTTCCCTCAAAGTGCTGTTACTGTGTAGACTAGGGAAAGACACCATGGTCCCCAGCTTAGAACGGCTCTTTTCACTGTTGGTTTCCCCCATGAAAGAGCCAGACGTGCTGATCTCAACGAATCGGGCTGCACATCCGTGAACCCTTGGGGTAGGGCAGTTCTGAGCCAAAGTGCCACCTAAGGAAAGAAAGCAGAGTTTTCAGCCTGGGAAGCAGGGCCTCAAGTAAGTCTGCCAACAGAGTGCCCTCCTTTATAGCCAGCTGAGAAAATGAGGAAAGGCTGAATTTACACGCTTACAGCGAAATATTTCTCTTCAGAATAGCAGATGTTTCTACCAAAGGCCAGCAGCTCCTCTCCCTCAGAGTGCTGTTTCTGTGTACACTACGGAAACACACTATGGTCCCCAGCTTAGAACGGGTCTTTTCCCAGTTGCTTTCCTCCATGAAAGAGTCAGAAAGTCTGATCTCAAAAAATTGGCATGCACATCCCTGAATCCTTGGGGTAGGGGAGTTCTGAGCCAATGTGCCACCTAAGGAATGAAAGCAAAATTTTCAGCCTGGGAACCAGGGCCTCAAGTAAGTCTGCCAACAGAGTGCCCTCCTTTAGATCCAGCTGAGAAAATGTGGCCAGGCTGATCTACCCGCTTACAACGAAATATTTCACTTCAGAATAGGAGATTTTGCTACCAAACGCCAGCAGCCCCTTTCCCTCAAAGTGCTGTTTCTGAGTAGACTAGGGAAAGACACCATGGTTCCCAGCTAGCACGGCTGTTTTGAGTGTTGATTTCCTCCATGAAAGAGCCAGAAGTGCTGATCTCAACTAATCGGGCGGCACATCCCTATATCCTAGGTGTAGGGCAGTTCTGAGCCAACGTGCCACCTAAAGAAAGAAAGCAGAGTTTTCAGCCTGGGAAGCAGGGCCTTAGGTAACTCTGCCAACAGAATGCCCTCCTTTATAGCCAGCTGAGAAATTCTGGCAAGGCTGAATCTACCCACTTACAACGAAATGTTTCTCTTCAGAATAGCAGATGTTGCTACCAGACGCCAGCAGCTCCTCTCCCTCAGAGTGCTGTTTCTGTGTAGACTAGGGAAAGACACTATGGTCCACAACTTAGAACGGGTCTTATCCCTGTTGGTTTCCTCCATGAAAGAGCCAGAAAGGATGATCTCAACTAATTGGCCTGCACATCCCTGAATCCCTGGGGTAGGATAGTTCTGAGCCAAAGTGCCACCTAAGGAATGAAAGCAAAATTTTCAGCCTGGGAAGCAGGGCCTCAAGTAAGTCAGCCAACAGAGTGCCCTCCTTTAGAGCCAGCTGAGAAAATGTGGCAAGGCTGAATCTACCCGCTTACAACGAAATGTTTCACTTCAGAATAGGAGATTTTGCTACCAAACGCCAGGAGCCCCTTTCCCTCAAAGTGCTGTTTCTCTGTAGACTAGGGAAACACACCATGGTTCCCAGCTTAGAACGGCTCTTTTCACTGTGGGTTTCCTCCATGAAAGAGCCAGAAGTGCTGATCTCAACAAATCGGGCTGCACATTCCTGAATCCTAGGGGTAGGGCACTTCTGAGCCAAAGTGCCACCTAAGGAAATAAAGCAGAGTTTTCAGCCTGGGAAGCAGGGCCTCAAGTAAGTCTGCCATCAGAGTGCCCTCCTTTAGAGCCAGCTGAGAAAATGTGGCAAGGCTTAATATACCCGCTTACAACGAAATGTTTCACTTCAGATAAGGAGATTATGCTACCAAACGCCAGCAGCCCCTCTCCCTCAGAGTCCTGTTTCTGTGTAGACTAGGGAAAGACACCATGGTTCCCAGATAGAACGGCTCTTTTACCAGTTGGTTTTATCCAAAAAAGAGCCAGAAGGGCTGATCTCAACTAATCGGGCTGCACATCCCTGAATCGTAGGGGTAGGGCAGTTCTGAGCCAATGTGCCACCTAAGGAAAGAAAGCAGAGTTTTCAGCCTGGGAAGCAGGGCCTCAAGTAAGTCTGCCAACAGAGTGCCCTCCTTTAGAGCCAGCTGAGAAATTCTGGCAAGGCTGAATCTACCCGCTTACAACGAAATGTTTCTCTTCAGAATAGCAGATGTTGCTACCAAACGCCAGCAGCTACTCTCCCTCAGAGTGCTGTTTCTGTGTACACTTGGAAAAGACACTATGGTCCACAGCTTAGAACGGGTCTTTTCCCAGTTGGTTTCCTCCATGGAAGAGTCAGAATGGCTGATCTCAAAAAATCGGCCTGCACATCCCTGAATACTTGGGGTAGGGGAGTTCTGAACCAATGTGCCACCTAAGGAATGAAAACAAAATTTTCAGCCTGGGAACCAGGGCCTCAAGTAAGTCTGCCAAAAGAGTGCCCTCTTTTAGAGCCAGCTAAGAAAATATGGCCAGGCTGAGTCTTCCCGCTTACAACGAAATCTTTCACTTCAGAGTAGGAGATTTTGTTACCAAACTCCAGGAGCCCATTTCCCTCAAAGTGCTGTTACTGTGTAGACTAGGGAAAGACTCCATGGTCCCCAGCTTAGAACGGCTCTTTTCACTGTTGGTTTCCCCCATGAAAGAGCCAGACGTGCTGATCTCAACGAATCGGGCTGCACATCCCTGAATCCTAGGGGTAGGGCAGTTCTGAGCCAATGTGCCACCTAAGGAAAGAAAGCCGAGTTTTCAGCCTGGGAAGCAGGGCCTCAGGTAAGTCTGCCAACAGAATGCCCTCCTTTATAGCCAGCTGAGGAATTCTGGCAAGGCTGAATCTACCCACTTACAACGAAATGTTTCTCTTCAGAATAGCAGATGTTGCTACTAAACGCCACCAACTCCTCTCCCTGAGAATGCTGTTTCTGTGTACACTAGGGAAAGACACTATGGTCCACAGCTTAGAACGGGTCTTTTCCCAGTTGGTTTTATCCATGAAAGAGCCAGAAGGGCTGATCTCATGTAATCGGGCTGCACATCCGTGAAACCTTGGGGTAGGGCAGTTCTGAGCCAATGTGCCACCTAAGGAAAGAAAGCAGAGTTTTCAGCCTGGGAAGCAGGGCCTCAAGTAAGTTAGACAACAGAGTGCCCTCTTTTATCGCCAGCTGAGAAAATGAGGAAAGGCTGAATCTACCCGCTTACAGCGAAATGTTTCTCTTCAGAATAGCAGATGTTTCTACTGAACGCCAGCAGCTCCTCTCCCTCAGAGTGCTGTTTCTGTGTACACTAGAGAAAGACACTATGGTCCCCAGCTTAGAACGGCTCTTTTCACTGTTGATTTCCCCCATGAAAGAGCCAGACGTGCTGATCTCAACTAATCGGGCTGCACATCCCTGAATCCTAGCGGTAGGGCAGTTCTGAGCCAATGTGCCACCTAAGGAAAGAAAGCAGAGTTTTCAACCTGGGAAGCAGGGCCTCAAGTAAGTCTGCCAACAGAGTGCCCTCCTTTATAGCCAGCTGAGAAATTCTGGCAAGGCTGAATCTACCCTCTTATAACGAAATGTTTCTCTTCAGAATAGCAGATGTTGCTACCAAACTCCAGCAGCTCCTCTCCCTCAGAGTGATGTTTCTGTGTAGACTAGGGAAAGACACCATGGTCCACAGCTTAGAACGGGTCTTTTCCCAGTTGGTTACATCCATGAAAGAGCAAGAAAGGCTGAGCTCAACTAATCGGGCTGCACATCCCTGAATCCTAGGGGTAGGGTAGTTCTGAGCCAAAGTGCCACCTAAGGAATGAAAGCAAAGTTTTCAGCCTGGGAAGCAGGGCCTCATTAAGTCTGCCAACAGAGTGCCCTCCTTTAGAGCCAGCAGAGAATATGTGGCAAGGCTGAATCTACCCGCTTATAACGAAATGCTTCACTTCAGAAAAGGAGATTATGCTACCAAACACCAGCAGCCCCTCTCCCTCAGAGTCCTGTTTCTGTGTAGACTAGGGAAAGACAGCATGGTCTCCAGCTTACAACGGCTCTTTTCCCAGTTGGTTTCCTCCATGAAAGAGCCAGAAGGGCTGATCTCAAGTAATCGGTCTGCACATCCGTGAACTCTTGGGGTAGGGCAGTTCTTAGCCAATGTGCCACCTAAGGAAAGGAAGCAGAGTTTTCAGCCTGGGAGGCAGGGCCTCAAGTAAGTCAGCCAACAGAGTACCCTCCTTTATAGCCAGCTGAGAAAATGAGGCAAGGCTGAATCTACCCGCTTACAACGAAATGTTTCTCTTCCGAATAGCAGATTTTTCTACCAAATGCCAGCAGCTCCTCTCCCTCAGAGTGCTGTTTCTGTGTACACTAGGGAAAGACACTATGGTCCGCAGCTTAGAACGGGTCTTTTCCCAGTTGGTTTCCTCCATGAAAGAGTCAGAAAGACTGATCTCAAAAAATCGGCCTGCACATCCCTGAATCCTTGGGGTAGGGAAGTTCTGAGCCAATATGCCACCTAAGGAATGAAAGCAAAATTTTCAGCCTGGGAAGCAGGTCCTCAAGTAAGTCTGCCAACAGAGTGCCCTCTTTAAGAGCCAGCTGAGACAATGTGGCCAGGCTAAATCTACCCGCTTACAACGAAATGTTTCACTTCAGAATAGGAGATTTTGCTACCAAACACCAGGAGCCCCTTTCCCTCAAAGGGCTGTTTCTGTGTAGACTAGGGAAAGACACCATGGTCTCCAGATTAGAACGGCTCTTTTCACTGCTGGTTTCCTCCATGAAAGAGCCAGAAGTGATGATCTGAACTAATGGGGATGCACATCCCTGAATCCTAGGGGTAGGGTAGTTCTGAGCCAAAGTGCCACCTAAGGAATGAAAGCAGAGTTTTCTGCCTGGGAAGCAGGGCCTCAAGTAAGTCTGCCAAGAGAGTGCCCTCCTTTAGAGCCAGCTGAGAAAATGTGGCAAGGCTGAATCTACCCGCTTACAACGAAATGTTTCTCTTCAGATAAGTATATTTTGCTACCAAACGCCAGCAGAGCAACTCCCTCAGAGTGCTGTTTCTGTGTAGACTAGGGAAAGACAGCATGGTCCCCAGCTTACAACGGCTCTTTTACCAGTTGGTTTTATCCATGAAAGAGCCAGAAGGGCTGATCTCTAGTAAGCGGGCTGCACATTCGTGATCTCTTGGGGTAGGGCAGTTCTGAGCAAATGTGCCACGTAAGGAAAGAAAGCAGAGTTTTCAGCCTGGGAAGCAGGGCCTCAAGTAAGTCAGCCAACAGAGTGCCCTCCTTTATAGCCAGTTGAGAAAATGAGGCAAGGCTGAAATTACCCGCTTACAACGAAATGTTTCTCTTCCGAATAGCAGATGTTTCTACCAAAGGCGAGCAGCTCCTCTCCCTCAGAGTGCTGTTTCTGTGTACACTACGGAAACACACTATGGTCCCCAGCGTAGAACGGGTCTTTTCCCAGTTGGTTTCCTCCATGAAAGAGTCAGAAAGGCTGATCTCAAAAAATCGGCCTGCACATCCCTGAATCCTTGGGGTAGGGGAGTTCTGAACCAATGTGCCACCTAAGGAATGAAAGCAAAATTTTCAGCCTGGGAACCAGGGCCTCAAGTAAGTGTGCCAAAAGAGTGCCGTCTTTTAGAGCCAGCTGAGAAAATATGGCCAGGCTGAATCTACCCGCTTACAACGAAATGTTTCACTTCAGAGTAGGAGATTTTGCTACCAAACTCCAGGAGCCCCTTTCCCTCAAAATGCTGTTACTGTGTAGACTAGGGAAAGACACCATGGTTCCCAGCTTAGAACGGCTCTTTTCACTGTTGGTTTCCCCCATGAAAGAGTCAGACGTGCTGATCTCAACGAATCGGGCTGCACATCCCTGAATCCTAGGGGTAGGGCAGTTCTGAGCCAATGTGCCACCTAAGGAAAGAAATCAGAGTTTTCACCCTGGGAAGCAGGGCCTCAGGTAACTCTGCCAACAGAATGCCCTCCTTTATAGCCAGCTGAGAAATTCTGGCAAGGCTGAATCTACCCACTTACAACGAAATGTTTCTCTTCAGAATAGCAGATGTTGCTACCAGACGCCAGCAGCTCCTCTCCCTCAGAGTGCTGTTTCTGTGTAGACTAGGGAAAGACACTATGGTCCACAGCTTAGAACGGGTCTTATCCCTGTTGGTTTCCTCCATGAAAGAGCCAGAAAGGCTGATCTCAACTAATTGGCCTGCACATCCCTGAATCCCTGGGGTAGGATAGTTCTGAGCCAAAGTGCCACCTCAGGAATGAAAGCAAAATTTTCAGCCTGGGAAGCAGGGCCTCAAGTAAGTCTGCCAACAGAGTGCCCTCCTTTATAGGCAGTTGAGAAAATGAGGCAAGGCTGAATCTACCCGCTTACAACGAAATGTTTCTCTTCCGAATAGCAGATGTTTCTATCAAATGCGAGCAACTCCTCTCCCTCAGAGTGCTGTTTCTGTCTACACTAGGGAAAGACACTATGGTCCGCAGCTTAGAACGGGTCTTTTCCCAGTTGGTTTCCTCCATGAAAGAGTCAGAAAGGCTGATCTCAAAAAATCGGCCTGCACATCCCTGAATCCTAGGGGTAGGGGAGTTCTGAGCCAATGTGCCACCTAAGGAATGAAAGCAAAATTTTTAGCCTGGGAAGCAGGGCTTCAAGTAAGTCTGCCATCAGAGTGCCCTCCTTTAGAGCCAGCTGAGAAATTCTGGCAAGGCTGAATCTACCCGCTTACAACGAAATGTTTCACTTTAGAAAAGGAGATTATGCTACCAAAGGCCAGCAGCCCCTCTCCTTCAGAATCCTGTTTCTCTTTAGACTAGGGAAAGACAGCATGGTCCCCAGCTTACAAGGGCTCTTTTCCCAGTTGGTTTCCTCCATAAAAGAGCCAGAAGGGCTGATCTCAAGTAATCGGGCTGCACATCCGTGAACCCTTGGGGTAGGGCAGTTCTGAGCCAAAGTGCCACCTAAGGAAAGAAAGCAGAGTTTTCAGCCTGGGAAGCAGGGCCTCAAGTAAGTCTGCCAACAGAGTGCCCTCCTTTATAGCCAGCTGAGAAAATGAGGAAAGGCTGAATCTACCCGCTTACAGCGAAATATTTCTCTTCAGAATAGCAGATGTTTCTACCAAAGGCCAGCAGCTCCTCTCTCTCAGAGTGCTGTTTCTGTGTACACTACGGAAACACACTATGGTCCCCAGCTTAGAACGGGTCTTTTCCCAGTTGCTTTCCTCCATGAAAGAGTCAGAAAGTCTGATCTCAAAAAATTGGCATGCACATCCCTCAATCCTTGGGTTAGGGGAGTTCTGAGCCAATGTGCCACCTAAGGAATGAAAGCAAAATTTTCAGCCTGGGAACCAGGGCCTCAAGTAAGTCTGCCAACAGAGTGCCCTCCTTTAGATCCAGCTGAGAAAATGTGGCCAGGCTCATCTACCCGCTTACAACGAAATATTTCACTTCAGAATAGGAGATTTTGCTACCAAACGCCAGCAGCCCCTTTCCCTCAAAGTGCTGTTTCTGTGTAGACTAGGGAAAGACACCATGGTTCCCAGCTAGCACGGCTGTTTTGACTGTTGGTTTCCTCCATGAAAGAGCCAGAAGTGCTGATCTCAACTAATCGGGCTGCACATCCCTATATCCTAGGGGTAGGGCAGTTCTGAGCCAACATGCCACCTAAAGAAAGAAAGCAGAGTTTTCAGCCTGGGAAGCAGGGCCTTAGGTAACTCTGCCAACAGAATGCCCTCCTTTAGAGCCAGCTGAGAAAATGTGGCAAGGCTGAATATACCCGCTTACAACGAAATGTTTCACTTCAGATAAGGAGATTATGCTACCAAACGCCAGCAGCCCCTCTCCCTCACAGTCCTGTTTCTGTGTAGACTAGGGAAAGACAGCATGGTCCCCAGCTTACAACGGCTCTTTTCCCAGTTGGTTTTATCCATTAAAGACCCAGAAGGGCTGATCTCTAGTAATCGCGCTGCACATCCGTGAACTCTTGGGGTAGGGCAGTTCTTAGCCAATGTGCCACCTAAGGAAAGGAAGCAGAGTTTTCAGCCTGGGAAGCAGGGCCTAAAGTAAGTCAGCCAACAGAGTGCCCTCCTTTATAGCTAGCTGAGAAAATGAGGCAAGGCTGAATCTACCCGCTTACAACGAAATGTTTCTCTTCCGAATAGCAGATGTTGCTACCAAACGCCAGCAGCTCCTGTCCCTCAGAGTGCTGTTTCTGTGTAGACTAGGGAAAGACACTATGGTGCACAGCTTAGAACGTGTCTTTTCCCAGTTGGTTTCCTCCATGAAAGAGCCAGAAAGGCTGATCTCAACTAATCGGCCTGCACATCCCTGAATTCCTGGGGTAGGGTAGTTCTAAGCCAAAGTGCCACCTAAGGAATGAAAGCACAATTTTCAGCCTGGGAAGCAGGGCCTCAAGTAAGTCTGCCAACAGAGTGCCCTCCTTTAGAGCCAGCTGAGAAAATGTGGCCAGGCTGATCTACCCGCTTACAACGAAATGTTTCACTTCAGAATAGGAGATTTTGCTACCAAACGCAAGCAGCCCCTTTCCCTCAAAGGGCTGTTTCTGGGTAGACTAGGGAAGGACACCATGGTCTCCAGCTTAGAACGGCTCTTTTCACTGTTGGTTTCCTCCATGAAAGACCCAGAGTTGCTGATCTCAACTAATGGGGCTGCACATCCCTGAATCCTAGGGGTAGGGTAGTTCTGAGCCAAAGTGCCACCTAAGGAATGACAGCCGAGTTTTCAGCCTGGGAAGCAGGGCCTCAAGTAAGTCTGCCAACAGAGTGCCCTCCTTTCGAGCCAGCTGAGAAAATGTGGCAAGGCTGAATCTACCCGCTTACAACGAAATGTTTCTCTTCAGATAAGGAGATTATTCTACCAAACGCCAGCAGAGCCACTCCCTCAGAGTCCTGTTTCTGTGTAGACTAGGGAAAGACAGCATTGTCCCCCGCTTACAACGGCTCTTTTACTAGTTGGTTTTATCCATGAAAGAGCCAGAAAGGTTGATCTCTAGTAATCGGGCTGCACATCCGTGAACTCTTGGGGTAGGGCAGTTCTGAGCCAATGTGCCACCTAAGGAAAGAAAGGAGAGTTTTCAGCCTGGTAAGCAGGGCCTCAAGTAAGTCAGCCAACAGAGTGCCCTCCTTTATAGGCAGTTGAGAAAATGAGGCAAGGCTGAATCTACCCGCTTACAACGAAATGTTTCTCTTCCGAATAGCAGATGTTTCTACCAAATGCGAGCAACTCCTCTCCCTCAGAGTGCTGTTTCTGTGTACACTAGGGAAAGACACTATGGTCCGCAGCTTAGAACGGGTCTTTTCCCAGTTGGTTTCCTCCATGAAAGAGTCAGAAAGACTGATCTCAAAAAATCGGCCTGCACAACCCTGAATCCTTGGGGTAGGGAAGTTCTGAGCCAATGTGCCACCTAAGGAATGAGAGCAAAATTTTCAGCCTGGGAAGCAGGGCCTCAAGTAATTCCGCCAAGAGAGTGCCCTCTTTAAGAGCCAGCTGAGAAAATGTGGCCAGGCTGAATCTACCCACTTACAACGAAATGTTTCACTTCAGAATAGGAGATTTTTCTACCAAACGCCAGCAGCCCCTCTCCCTCAGAGTCCTGTTTCTGTGTAGACTAGGGAAAGACAGCATGGTCCCCAGCTTACAACGGCTCTTTTAACAGTTGGTTTTATCCATGAAAGAGCCAGAATGGCTGATCTCAAGTAATCGTGCTGCATATCCGTGAACCCTTGGGGTAGGGCAGTTCTGAGCCAATGTGCCACCTAAGGAAAGAAAGCAGAGTTTTCAGCCTGGGAAGCAGGGCCTCAAGTAAGTCAGCCAACAGAGTGCCCTCCTTTATAGCCAGTTCAGAAAATGAGGCAAGGCTGAAATTACCCGCTTACAACGAAATGTTTCTCTTCCGAATAGCAGATGTTTCTACCAAAGGCGAGCAGCTCCTCTCCCTCAGAGTGCTGTTTCTGTGTACACTACGGAAACACACTATGGTCCCCAGCGTAGAACGGGTCTTTTCCCAGTTGGTTTCCTCCATGAAAGAGTCAGAAAGGCTGATCTCAAAAAATCGGCCTGCACATCCCTGAATCCTTGGGGTAGGGGAGTTCTGAACCAATGTGCCACCTAAGGAATGAAAGCAAAATTTTCAGCCTGGGAACCAGGGCCTCAAGTAAGTGTGCCAAAAGAGTGCCATCTTTTAGAGCCAGCTGAGATAATATGGCCAGGCTGAATCTACCCGCTTACAACGAAATGTTTCACTTCAGAGTAGGAGATTTTGCTACCAAACACCAGGAGCCCCTTTCCCTCAAAATGCTGTTACTGTGTAGACTAGGGAAAGACACCATGGTTCCCAGCTTAGAACGGCTCTTTTCACTGTTGGTTTCCCCCATGAAAGAGTCAGACGTGCTGATCTCAACGAATCGGGCTGCACATCCCTGAATCCTAGGGGTAGGGCAGTTCTGAGCCAATGTGCCACCTAAGGAAAGAAATCAGAGTTTTCACCCTGGGAAGCAGGGCCTCAGGTAAGTCTGCCAACAGAGTGCCCTCCTTTATAGCCAGCTGAGAAATTCTGGCAAGGCTGAATCTACCCGCTTACAACGAAATGTTTCACTTTAGAAAAGGAGATTATGCTACCAAAGGCCAGCAGCCCCTCTCCTTCAGAATCCTGTTTCTCTTTAGACTAGGGAAAGACAGCATGGTCCCCAGCTTACAACGGCTCTTTTCCCAGTTGGGTTCCTCCATAAAAGAGCCAGAAGGGCTGATCTCAAGTAATCGGGCTGCACATCCGTGAACCCTTGGGGTAGGGCAGTTCTGAGCCAAAGTGCCACCTAAGGAAAGAAAGCAGAGTTTTCAGCCTGGGAAGCAGGGCCTCAAGTAAGTCTGCCAACAGAGTGCCCTCCTTTATAGCCAGCTGAGAAAATGAGGAAAGGCTGAATCTACCCGCTTACAGCGAAATATTTCTCTTCAGAATAGCAGATGTTTCTACCAAAGGCCAGCAGCTCCTCTCTCTCAGAGTGCTGTTTCTGTGTACACTACGGAAACACACTATGGTCCCCAGCTTAGAACGGGTCTTTTCCCAGTTGCTTTCCTCCATGAAAGAGTCAGAAAGTCTGATCTCAAAAAATTGGCATGCACATCCCTCAATCCTTGGGGTAGGGGAGTTCTGAGCCAATGTGCCACCTAAGGAATGAAAGCAAAATTTTCAGCCTGGGAACCAGGGCCTCAAGTAAGTCTGCCAACAGAGTGCCCTCCTTTAGATCCAGCTGAGAAAATGTGGCCAGGCTGATCTACCCGCTTACAACGAAATATTTCACTTCAGAATAGGAGATTTTGCTACCAAACGCCAGCAGCCCCTTTCCCTCAAAGTGCTGTTTCTGTGTAGACTAGGGAAAGACACCATGGTTCCCAGCTAGCACGGCTGTTTTGACTGTTGGTTTCCTCCATGAAAGAGCCAGAAGTGCTGATCTCAACTAATCGGGCTGCACATCCCTATATCCTAGGGGTAGGGCAGTTCTGAGCCAACGTGCCACCTAAAGAAAGAAAGCAGAGTTTTCAGCCTGGGAAGCAGGGCCTTAGGTAACTCTGCCAACAGAATGCCCTCCTTTATAGCCAGCTGAGAAATTCTGGCAAGGCTGAATCTACCCACTTACAACGAAATGTTTCTCTTCAGAATAGCAGATGTTGCTACCAGACGCCAGCAGCTCCTCTCCCTCAGAGTGCTGTTTCTGTGTAGACTAGGGAAAGACACTATGGTCCACAGCTTAGAACGGGTCTTATCCCTGTTGGTTTCCTCCATGAAAGAGCCAGAAAGGCTGATCTCAACTAATTGGCCTGCACATCCCTGAATCCCTGGGGTAGGGTAGTTCTGAGCCAAAGTGCCACCTAAGGAATGAAAGCAAAATTTTCAGCCTGGGAAGCAGGGCCTCAAGTAAGTCAGCCAACAGAGTGCCCTCCTTTAGAGCCAGCTGAGAAAATGTGGCCAGGCTGAATCTACCCGCTTACAACGAAATGTTTCACTTCAGAATAGGAGATTTTGCTACCAAACGCCAGGAGCCCCTTTCCCTCAAAGTGCTGTTTCTCTGTAGACTAGGGAAACACACCATGGTTCCCAGCTTAGAACGGCTCTTTTCACTGTGGGTTTCCTCCATGAAAGAGCCAGAAGTGCTGATCTCAACGAATCGGGCTGCACATCCCTGAATCCTAGGGGTAGGGCAGTTCTGAGCCAAAGTGCCACCTAAGGAAAGAAAGCAGAGTTTTCAGCCTGGGAAGCAGGGCCTCAAGTAAGTCTGCCAACAGAGTGCCCTCCTTTATAGCCAGCTGAGGAATTCTGGCAAGGCTGAATCTACCTGCTTACAACGAAATGTTTCACTTTAGAAAAGGAGATTATGCTACCAAACGCCAGCAGCCCCTCTCCTTCAGAATCCTGTTTCTCTTTAGACTAGGGAAAGACAGCATGGTCCCCAGCTTACAACGGCTCTTTTCCCAGTTGGGTTCCTCCATAAAAGAGCCAGAAGGGCTGATATCAAGTAATCGAGCTGCACATCTGTGAACCCTTGGGGAAGGGCAGTTCTGAGCCAAAGTGCCACCTAAGGAAAGAAAGCAGAGTTTTCAGCCTGGGAAGCAGGGCCTCAAGTAAGTCTGCCATCAGAGTGCCCTCCTTTAGAGCCAGCTGAGAAAATGTGGCAAGGCTTAATATACCTGCTTACAACGAAATGTTTCACTTCAGATAAGGAGATTATGCTACCAAACGCCAGCAGCCCCTCTCCCTCAGAGTCCTGTTTCTGTGTAGACTAGGGAAAGACACCATGGTTCCCAGCTAGAACGGCTCTTTTACCAGTTGGTTTTATCCAAAAAAGAGCCAGAAGGGCTGATCTCAACTAATCGGGCTGCACATCCCTGAATCGTAGGGGTAGGGCAGTTCTGAGCCAATGTGCCACCTAAGGAAAGAAAGCAGAGTTTTCAGCCTGGGAAGCAGGGCCTCAAGTAAGTCTGCCAACAGAGTGCCCTCCTTTAGAGCCAGCTGAGAAATTCTGGCAAGGCTGAATCTACCCGCTTACAACGAAATGTTTCTCTTCAGAATAGCAGATGTTGCTACCAAACGCCAGCAGCTACTCTCCCTCAGAGTGCTGTTTCTGTGTACAATAGGGAAAGACACTATGGTCCGCAGCTTAGAACGGGTCTTTTCCCAGTTGGTTTCCTCCATGAAAGAGTCAGAATGGCTGAATTCAAAAAATCGGCCTGCACATCCCTGAATACTTGGGGTAGGGGAGTTCTGAACCAATGTGCCACCTAAGGAATGAAAGCAAAATTTTCAGCCTGGGAACCAGGGCCTCAAGTAAGTCTGCCAAAAGAGTGCCCTCTTTTAGAGCCAGCTGAGAAAATATGGCCAGGCTGAATCTTCCCGCTTACAACGAAATCTTTCACTTCAGAGTAGGAGATTTTGTTACCAAACTCCAGGAGCCCCTTTCCCTCAAAGTGCTGTTACTGGGTAGACTAGGGAAAGACACCATGGTCCCCAGCTTAGAACGGCTCTTTTCACTGTTGGTTTCCCCCATGAAAGAGCCAGACGTGCTGATCTCAAATAATCGGGCTGCACATCCCTGAATCCTAGGGGTAGGGCAGTTCTGAGCCAATGTGCCACCTAAGGAAAGAAAGCCGAGTTTCCAGCTTGGGAAGCAGGGCCTCAGGTAAGTCTGCCAACAGAATGCCCTCCTTTATAGCCAGCTGAGGAATTCTGGCAAGGCTGAATCTACCCGCTTACAACGAAATGTTTCTCTTCAGAATAGCAGATGTTGCTACTAAACGCCACCAACTCCTCTCCGTGAAAATGCTGTTTCTGTGTACACTAGGGAAAGACACTATGGTCCACAGCTTAGAACGGGTCTTTTCCCAGTTGGTTTTATCCATGAAAGAGCCAGAAGGGCTGATCTCATGTAATCGGGCTGCACATCCGTGAACCCTTGGGGTAGGGCAGTTCTGAGCCAATGTGCCACCTAAGGAAAGAAAGCAGAGTTTTCAGCCTGGGAAGCAGGGCCTCAAGTAAGTTAGACAACAGAGTGCCCTCCTTTATAGCCAGCTGAGAAAATGAGGAAAGGCTGAATCTACCCGCTTACAGCGAAATGTTTCTCTTCAGAATAGCAGATGTTTGTACTGAACGCCAGCAGCTCCCCTCCCTCAGAGTGCTGTTTCTGTGTACACTAGAGAAAGACACTATGGTCCCCAGCTTAGAACGGGTCTTTTCCTAGTTGGTTTCCTCCATGAAAGAGCCAGAAAGGCTGATCTCAACTAATCGGCCTGCACATCCCTGAATCCCTGGGGTAGGGTAGTTCTGAGCCAATGTGCCACCTAAGGAATGAAAGCAAAATTTTCAGCCTGGGAAGCAGGGCCTCAAGTAAGTCAGCCAACAGAGTGCCCTCTTTTAGAGCCAGCTGAGAAAATGTGGCCAGGCTGAATCTACCCGCTTACAACGAAATGTTTCACTTCAGAATAGGAGATTTTGCTACCAAACGCCAGGAGCCCCTTTCCCTCAAAGTGCTGTTTCTCTGTAGACTAGGGAAACACACCATGGTTCCCAGCTTAGAACGGTTCTTTTCACTGTTGGTTTCCTCCATGAAAGAGCCAGAAGTGCTGATCTCAACTAATCGGGCTGCACATCCCTGAATCGTAGGGGTAGGGCAGTTCTGAGCCAATGTGCCACCTACGGAAAGAAAGCAGAGTTTTCAGCCTGGGAAGCAGGGCCTCAAGTAAGTCTGCCAACAGAGTGCCCTCCTTTATAGCCAGCTGAGAAATTCTGGCAAGGCTGAATCTACCCGCTTACAACGAAATGTTTCTCTTCAGAATAGCAGATGCTGCTACCAAACGCCAGCAGCTCCTCTCCCTCAGAGTGCTGTTTCTGTGTAGACTAGGGAAAGACACTATGGACCACAGCTTAGCACGGGTCTTATCCCAGTTGGTTTCCTCCATGAAAGAGCCAGAAAGGCTGATCTCAACTAATCGGCCTGCACATCCCTGAATCCCTGGGGTAGGGTAGTTCTGAGCCAAAGTGCCACCTAAGGAATGAAAGCAAAATTTTCAGCCTGGGAAGCAGGGCCTCAAGTAAGTCAGCCAACAGAGTGCCCTCTTTTAGAGCCAGCTGAGAAAATGTGGCCAGGCTGAATCTACCCGCTTACAACGAAATGTTTCACTTCCGAATAGGAGATTTTGCTACCAAACGCCAGGAGCCCCTTTCCCTCAAAGTGCTGTTTCTCTGTAGACTAGGGAAACACACCATGGTTCCCAGCTTAGAACGGTTCTTTTCACTGTTGGTTTCCTCCATGAAAGAGCCAGAAGTGCTGATCTCAACGAATCGGGCTGCACATCCCTGAATCCTAGGGGTAGGGCAGTTCTGAGCCAAAGTGCCACCTAAGGAAAGAAAGCAGACTTTTCACCCTGGGAAGCAGGGCCTCAAGTAAGTCTTCCAACAGAGTGCCCTCCTTTGTAGCCAGCTGAGAAATTCTGGCAAGGCTGAATCTACCCCCTTACAATGAAATGTTTCACTTTAGAATAGGAGACTATGCTACCAAACGCCAGCAGCCCCTCTCCTTCAGAATCCTGTTTCTCTTTAGACTAGGGAAAGACAGCATGGTCCCCAGCTTACAACGGCTCTTTTCCCAGTTGGTTTCCTCCATAACAGAGCCAGAAGGGCTGATCTCAAGTAATCGGGCTGCACATCCGTGAACCCTTGCGGTAGGGCAGTTCTGAGCCAATGTGCCACCTAAGGAAAGAAAGCAGAGTTTTCAGCCTGGGAAGCAGGGCCTAAAGTAAGTCAGCCAACAGAGTGCCCTCCTTTATAGCTAGCTGAGAAAATGAGGCAAGGCTGAATCTACCCGCTTACCACGAAATGTTTCTCTTCCGAATAGCAGATGTTGCTACCAAACGCCAGCAGCTCCTCTCCCTCAGAGTGCTGTTTCTGTGTAGACTAGGGAAAGACACTATGGTGCACAGCTTAGAACGTGTCTTTTCCCAGTTGGTTTCCTCCATGAAAGAGCCAGAAAGGCTGATCTCAACTAATCGGCCTGCACATCCCTGAATCCCTGGGGGAGGGTAGTTCTGAGCCAAAGTGCCACCTAAGGAATGAAAGCAAAATTTTCAGCCTGGGAAGCAGGGCCTCAAGTAAGTCTGCCAACAGAGTGCCCTCCTTTAGAGCCAGCTGAGAAAATGTGGCCAGGCTGATCTACCCGCTTACAACGAAATGTTTCACTTCAGAATAGGAGATTTTGCTACCAAACGCAAGCAGCCCCTTTCCCTCAAAGGGCTGTTTCTGGGTAGACTAGGGAAGGACACCATGGTCTCCAGCTTAGAACGGCTCTTTTCACTGTTTGTTTCCTCCATGAAAGACCCAGAGTTGCTGATCTCAACTAATGGGGCTGCACATCCCTGAATCCTAGGGGTAGGGTAGTTCTGAGCCAAAGTGCCACCTAAGGAATGACAGCCGAGTTTTCAGCCTGGGAAGCAGGGCCTCAAGTAAGTCTGCCAAAAGAGTGCCCTCCTTTCAAGCCAGCTTAGAAAATGTGGCAAGGCTGAATCTACCCGCTTACAACGAAATGTTTCTCTTCAGATAAGGAGATTATTCTACCAAACGCCAGCAGAGCCACTCCCTCAGAGTCCTGTTTCTGTGTAGACTAGGGAAAGACAGCATTGTCCCCCGCTTACAACGGCTCTTTTACCAGTTGGTTTTATCCATGACAGAGCCAGAAAGGCTGATCTCTAGTAATCGGGCTGCACATCCGTGAACTCTTGGGGTAGGGCAGTTCTGAGCCAATGTGCCACCTAAGGAAAGAAAGGAGAGTTTTCAGCCTGGTGAGCAGGGCCTCAAGTAAGTCAGCCAACAGAGTGCCCTCCTTTATAGGCAGTTGAGAAAATGAGGCAAGGCTGAATCTACCCGCTTACAACGAAATGTTTCTCTTCCGAATAGCAGATGTTTCTACCAAATGCGAGCAACTCCTCTCCCTCAGAGTGCTGTTTCTGTGTACACTAGGGAAAGACACTATGGTCCGCAGCTTAGAACGGGTCTTTTCCCAGTTGGTTTCCTCCATGAAAGAGTCAGAAAGGCTGATCTCAAAAAATCGGCCTGCACATCCCTGAATCCTAGGGGTAGGGGAGTTCTGAGCCAATGTGCCACCTAAGGAATGAAAGCAAAATTTTTAGCCTGGGAAGCAGGGCTTCAAGTAAGTCTGCCATCAGAGTGCCCTCCTTTAGAGCCAGCTGAGAAAATGTGGCAAGGCTGAATATACCCGCTTACAACGAAATGTTTCACTTCAGATAAGGAGATTATGCTACCAAACGCCAGCAGCCCCTCTCCCTCACAGTCCTGTTTCTGTGTAGACTAGGGAAAGACAGCATGGTCCCCAGCTTACAACGGCTCTTTTCCCAGTTGGTTTTATCCATTAAAGACCCAGAAGGGCTGATCTCTAGTAATCGCGCTGCACATCCGTGAACTCTTGGGGTAGGGCAGTTCTTAGCCAATGTGCCACCTAAGGAAAGGAAGCAGAGTTTTCAGCCTGGGAAGCAGGGCCTAAAGTAAGTCAGCCAACAGAGTGCCCTCCTTTATAGCTAGCTGAGAAAATGAGGCAAGGCTGAATCTACCCGCTTACAACGAAATGTTTCTCTTCCGAATAGCAGATATTGCTACCAAACGCCAGCAGCTCCTGTCCCTCAGAGTGCTGTTTCTGTGTAGACTAGGGAAAGACACTATGGTGCACAGCTTAGAACGTGTCTTTTCCCAGTTGGTTTCCTCCATGAAAGAGCCAGAAAGGCTGATCTCAACTAATCGGCCTGCACATCCCTGAATCCCTGGGGTAGGGTAGTTCTAAGCCAAAGTGCCACCTAAGGAATGAAAGCATAATTTTCAGCCTGGGAACCAGGGCCTCAAGTAAGTCTGCCAACAGAGTGCCCTCCTTTAGAGCCAGCTGAGAAAATGTGGCCAGGCTGATCTACCCGCTTACAATGAAATGTTTCACTTCAGAATAGGAGATTTTGCTACCAAACGCAAGCAGCCCCTTTCCCTCAAAGGGCTGTTTCTGGGTAGACTAGGGAAGGACACCATGGTCTCCAGCTTAGAACGGCTCTTTTCACTGTTGGTTTCCTCCATGAAAGACCCAGAGTTGCTGATCTCAACTAATGGGGCTGCACATCCCTGAATCCTAGGGGTAGGGTAGTTCTGAGCCAAAGTGCCACCTAAGGAATGACAGCCGAGTTTTCAGCCTGGGAAGCAGGGCCTCAAGTAAGTCTGCCAACAGAGTGCCCTCCTTTCGAGCCAGCTGAGAAAATGTGGCAAGGCTGAATCTACCCGCTTACAACGAAATGTTTCTCTTCAGATAAGGAGATTATTCTACCAAACGCCAGCAGAGCCACTCCCTCAGAGTCCTGTTTCTGTGTAGACTAGGGAAAGACAGCATTGTCCCCCGCTTACAACGGCTCTTTTACTAGTTGGTTTTATCCATGAAAGAGCCAGAAAGGCTGATCTCTAGTAATCGGGCTGCACATCCGTGAACTCTTGGGGTAGGGCAGTTCTGAGCCAATGTGCCACCTAAGGAAAGAAAGGAGAGTTTTCAGCCTGGTAAGCAGGGCCTCAAGTAAGTCAGCCAACAGAGTGCCCTCCTTTATAGGCAGTTGAGAAAATGAGGCAAGGCTGAATGTACCCGCTTACAACGAAATGTTTCTCTTCCGAATAGCAGATGTTTCTACCAAATGCGAGCAACTCCTCTCCCTCAGAGTGCTGTTTCTGTGTACACTAGGGAAAGACACTATGGTCCGCAGCTTAGAACGGGTCTTTTCCCAGTTGGTTTCCTCCATGAAAGAGTCAGAAAGACTGATCTCAAAAAATCGGCCTGCACAACCCTGAATCCTTGGGGTAGGGAAGTTCTGAGCCAATGTGCCACCTAAGGAATGAGAGCAAAATTTTCAGCCTGGGAAGCAGGGCCTCAAGTAATTCCGCCAAGAGAGTGCCCTCTTTAAGAGCCAGCTGAGAAAATGTGGCCAGGCTGAATCTACCCACTTACAACGAAATGTTTCACTTCAGAATAGGAGATTTTTCTACCAAACGCCAGCAGCCCCTCTCCCTCAGAGTCCTGTTTCTGTGTAGACTAGGGAAAGACAGCATGGTCCCCAGCTTACAACGGCTCTTTTAACAGTTGGTTTTATCCATGAAAGAGCCAGAATGGCTGATCTCAAGTAATCGTGCTGCATATCCGTGAACCCTTGGGGTAGGGCAGTTCTGAGCCAATGTGCCACCTAAGGAAAGAAAGCAGAGTTTTCAGCCTGGGAAGCAGGGCCTCAAGTAAGTCAGCCAACAGAGTGCCCTCCTTTATAGCCAGTTCAGAAAATGAGGCAAGGCTGAAATTACCCGCTTACAACGAAATGTTTCTCTTCCGAATAGCAGATGTTTCTACCAAAGGCGAGCAGCTCCTCTCCCTCAGAGTGCTGTTTCTGTGTACACTACGGAAACACACTATGGTCCCCAGCGTAGAACGGGTCTTTTCCCAGTTGGTTTCCTCCATGAAAGAGTCAGAAAGGCTGATCTCAAAAAATCGGCCTGCACATCCCTGAATCCTTGGGGTAGGGGAGTTCTGAACCAATGTGCCACCTAAGGAATGAAAGCAAAATTTTCAGCCTGGGAACCAGGGCCTCAAGTAAGTGTGCCAAAAGAGTGCCATCTTTTAGAGCCAGCTGAGAAAATATGGCCAGGCTGAATCTACCCGCTTACAACGAAATGTTTCACTTCAGAGTAGGAGATTTTGCTACCAAACACCAGGAGCCCCTTTCCCTCAAAATGCTGTTACTGTGTAGACTAGGGAAAGACACCATGGTTCCCAGCTTAGAACGGCTCTTTTCACTGTTGGTTTCCCCCATGAAAGAGTCAGACGTGCTGATCTCAACGAATCGGGCTGCACATCCCTGAATCCTAGGGGTAGGGCAGTTCTGAGCCAATGTGCCACCTAAGGAAAGAAATCAGAGTTTTCACCCTGGGAAGCAGGGCCTCAGGTAAGTCTGCCAACAGAGTGCCCTCCTTTATAGCCAGCTGAGAAATTCTGGCAAGGCTGAATCTACCCGCTTACAACGAAATGTTTCACTTTAGAAAAGGAGATTATGCTACCAAAGGCCAGCAGCCCCTCTCCTTCAGAATCCTGTTTCTCTTTAGACTAGGGAAAGACAGCATGGTCCCCAGCTTACAACGGCTCTTTTCCCAGTTGGGTTCCTCCATAAAAGAGCCAGAAGGGCTGATCTCAAGTAATCGGGCTGCACATCCGTGAACCCTTGGGGTAGGGCAGTTCTGAGCCAAAGTGCCACCTAAGGAAAGAAAGCAGAGTTTTCAGCCTGGGAAGCAGGGCCTCAAGTAAGTCTGCCAACAGAGTGCCCTCCTTTATAGCCAGCTGAGAAAATGAGGAAAGGCTGAATCTACCCGCTTACAGCGAAATATTTCTCTTCAGAATAGCAGATGTTTCTACCAAAGGCCAGCAGCTCCTCTCCCTCAGAGTGCTGTTTCTGTGTACACTACGGAAACACACTATGGTCCCCAGCTTAGAACGGGTCTTTTCCCAGTTGCTTTCCTCCATGAAAGAGTCAGAAAGCCTGATCTCAAAAAATTGGCATGCACATCCCTCAATCCTTGGGGTAGGGGAGTTCTGAGCCAATGTGCCACCTAAGGAATGAAAGCAAAATTTTCAGCCTGGGAACCAGGGCCTCAAGTAAGTCTGCCAACAGAGTGCCCTCCTTTAGATCCAGCTGAGAAAATGTGGCCAGGCTGAATCTTCCCGCTTACAACGAAATCTTTCACTTCAGAGTAGGAGATTTTGTTACCAAACTCCAGGAGCCCCTTTCCCTCAAAGTGCTGTTACTGGGTAGACTAGGGAAAGACACCATGGTCCCCAGCTTAGAACGGCTCTTTTCACTGTTGGTTTCCCCCATGAAAGAGCCAGACGTGCTGATCTCAAATAATCGGGCTGCACATCCCTGAATCCTAGGGGTAGGGCAGTTCTGAGCCAATGTGCCACCTAAGGAAAGAAAGCCGAGTTTTCAGCTTGGGAAGCAGGGCCTCAGGTAAGTCTGCCAACAGAATGCCCTCCTTTATAGCCAGCTGAGGAATTCTGGCAAGGCTGAATCTACCCGCTTACAACGAAATGTTTCTCTTCAGAATAGCAGATGTTGCTACTAAAAGCCACCAACTCCTCTCCCTGAGAATGCTGTTTCTGTGTACACTAGGGAAAGACACTATGGTCCACAGCTTAGAACGGGTCTTTTCCCAGTTGGTTTTATCCATGAAAGACCCAGAAGGGCTGATCTCATGTAATCGGGCTGCACATCCGTGAACCCTTGGGGTAGGGCAGTTCTGAGCCAATGTGCCACCTAAGGAAAGAAAGCAGAGTTTTCAGCCTGGGAAGCAGGGCCTCAAGTAAGTTAGACAACAGAGTGCCCTCCTTTATAGCCAGCTGAGAAAATGAGGAAAGGCTGAATCTACCCGCTTACAGCGAAATGTTTCTCTTCAGAATAGCAGATGTTTCTACTGAACGCCAGCAGCTCCTCTCCCTCAGAGTGCTGTTTCTGTGTACACTAGAGAAAGACACTATGGTCCCCAGCTTAGAACGGGTCTTTTCCTAGTTGGTTTCCTCCATGAAAGAGTCAGAAAGGCTGATCTCAAAAAATCGGCCTGCACATCCCTGAATCCTTGGGGTAGGGGGTTCTGAGCCAATGTGCCACCTAAGGAATGAAAGCAAAATTTTCAGCCTGGGAAGCTGGGGCTCAAGTAAGTCTGCCAACACAATGCCCTCCTTTAGAGCCAGCTGAGAAAATGTGGCCAGGCTGATCTACCCCCTTACAACGAAATGTTTCACTTCAGAATAGGAGATTTTGCTACCAAACGCCGGCAGCCCCTTTCCCTCAAAGTGCTGTTTCTGTGTAGACTAGGGAAAGACACCATGGTTCCCAGCTAGAAAGGCTCTTTTGACTGTTGGTTTCCTCCATGAAAGAGCCAGAAGTGCTCATCTCCACTAATCGGGCTGCACGTCCCTGAATCGTAGGGGTAGGGCAGTTCTGAGCCAATGTGCCACCTAAGGAAAGAAATCAGAGTTTTCACCCTGGGAAGCAGGGCCTCAGGTAAGTCTACCAACAGAGTGCCCTCCTTTATAGCCAGCTGAGAAATTCTGGCAAGGCTGAATCTACCCGCTTACAACGAAATGTTTCACTTCAGAGTAGGAGATTTTGCTACCAAACACCAGGAGCCCCTTTCCCTCAAAATGCTGTTACTGTGTAGACTAGGGAAAGACACCATGGTTCCCAGCTTAGAACGGCTCTTTTCACTGTTGGTTTCCCCCATGAAAGAGTCAGACGTGCTGATCTCAACGAATCGGGCTGCACATCCCTGAATCCTAGGGGTAGGGCAGTTCTGAGCCAATGTGCCACCTAAGGAAAGAAATCAGAGTTTTCACCCTGGGAAGCAGGGCCTCAGGTAAGTCTGCCAACAGAGTGCCCTCCTTTATAGCCAGCTGAGAAATTCTGGCAAGGCTGAATCTACCCGCTTACAACGAAATGTTTCACTTTAGAAAAGGAGATTATGCTACCAAAGGCCAGCAGCCCCTCTCCTTCAGAATCCTGTTTCTCTTTAGACTAGGGAAAGACAGCATGGTCCCCAGCTTACAACGGCTCTTTTCCCAGTTGGGTTCCTCCATAAAAGAGCCAGAAGGGCTGATCTCAAGTAATCGGGCTGCACATCCGTGAACCCTTGGGGTAGGGCAGTTCTGAGCCAAAGTGCCACCTAAGGAAAGAAAGCAGAGTTTTCAGCCTGGGAAGCAGGGCCTCAAGTAAGTCTGCCAACAGAGTGCCCTCCTTTATAGCCAGCTGAGAAAATGAGGAAAGGCTGAATCTACCCGCTTACAGCGAAATATTTCTCTTCAGAATAGCAGATGTTTCTACCAAAGGCCAGCAGCTCCTCTCCCTCAGAGTGCTGTTTCTGTGTACACTACGGAAACACACTATGGTCCCCAGCTTAGAACGGGTCTTTTCCCAGTTGCTTTCCTCCATGAAAGAGTCAGAAAGCCTGATCTCAAAAAATTGGCATGCACATCCCTCAATCCTTGGGGTAGGGGAGTTCTGAGCCAATGTGCCACCTAAGGAATGAAAGCAAAATTTTCAGCCTGGGAACCAGGGCCTCAAGTAAGTCTGCCAACAGAGTGCCCTCCTTTAGATCCAGCTGAGAAAATGTGGCCAGGCTGAATCTTCCCGCTTACAACGAAATCTTTCACTTCAGAGTAGGAGATTTTGTTACCAAACTCCAGGAGCCCCTTTCCCTCAAAGTGCTGTTACTGGGTAGACTAGGGAAAGACACCATGGTCCCCAGCTTAGAACGGCTCTTTTCACTGTTGGTTTCCCCCATGAAAGAGCCAGACGTGCTGATCTCAAATAATCGGGCTGCACATCCCTGAATCCTAGGGGTAGGGCAGTTCTGAGCCAATGTGCCACCTAAGGAAAGAAAGCCGAGTTTTCAGCTTGGGAAGCAGGGCCTCAGGTAAGTCTGCCAACAGAATGCCCTCCTTTATAGCCAGCTGAGGAATTCTGGCAAGGCTGAATCTACCCGCTTACAACGAAATGTTTCTCTTCAGAATAGCAGATGTTGCTACTAAAAGCCACCAACTCCTCTCCCTGAGAATGCTGTTTCTGTGTACACTAGGGAAAGACACTATGGTCCACAGCTTAGAACGGGTCTTTTCCCAGTTGGTTTTATCCATGAAAGACCCAGAAGGGCTGATCTCATGTAATCGGGCTGCACATCCGTGAACCCTTGGGGTAGGGCAGTTCTGAGCCAATGTGCCACCTAAGGAAAGAAAGCAGAGTTTTCAGCCTGGGAAGCAGGGCCTCAAGTAAGTTAGACAACAGAGTGCCCTCCTTTATAGCCAGCTGAGAAAATGAGGAAAGGCTGAATCTACCCGCTTACAGCGAAATGTTTCTCTTCAGAATAGCAGATGTTTCTACTGAACGCCAGCAGCTCCTCTCCCTCAGAGTGCTGTTTCTGTGTACACTAGAGAAAGACACTATGGTCCCCAGCTTAGAACGGGTCTTTACCTAGTTGGTTTCCTCCATGAAAGAGTCAGAAAGGCTGATCTCAAAAAATCGGCCTGCACATCCCTGAATCCTTGGGGTAGGGGGTTCTGAGCCAATGTGCCACCTAAGGAATGAAAGCAAAATTTTCAGCCTGGGAAGCTGGGGCTCAAGTAAGTCTGCCAACACAATGCCCTCCTTTAGAGCCAGCTGAGAAAATGTGGCCAGGCTGATCTACCCCCTTACAACGAAATGTTTCACTTCAGAATAGGAGATTTTGCTACCAAACGCCGGCAGCCCCTTTCCCTCAAAGTGCTGTTTCTGTGTAGACTAGGGAAAGACACCATGGTTCCCAGCTAGAAAGGCTCTTTTGACTGTTGGTTTCCTCCATGAAAGAGCCAGAAGTGCTCATCTCCACTAATCGGGCTGCACGTCCCTGAATCGTAGGGGTAGGGCAGTTCTGAGCCAATGTGCCACCTAAGGAAAGAAATCAGAGTTTTCACCCTGGGAAGCAGGGCCTCAGGTAAGTCTACCAACAGAGTGCCCTCCTTTATAGCCAGCTGAGAAATTCTGGCAAGGCTGAATCTACCCGCTTACAACGAAATGTTTCACTTTAGAAAAGGAGATTATGCTACCAAACGCCAGCAGCCCCTCTCCTTCAGAATCCTGTGTCTCTTTAGACTAGGGAAAGACAGCATGGTCCCCAGCTTACAACGGCTCTTTTCCCAGTTGGGTTCCTCCATAAAAGAGCCAGAAGGGCTGATCTCAAGTAATCGAGCTGCACATCCGTGAACCCTTGGGGAAGGGCAGTTCTGAGCCAAAGTGCCACCTAAGGAAAGAAAGCAGAGTTTTCAGCCTGGGAAGCAGGGCCTCAAGTAAGTCTGCCATCAGAGTGCCCTCCTTTAGAGCCAGCTGAGAAAATGTGGCAAGGCTTAATATACCTGCTTACAACGAAATGTTTCACTTCAGATAAGGAGATTATGCTACCAAACGACAGCAGCCCCTCTCCCTCAGAGTCCTGTTTCTGTGTAGACTAGGGAAAGACACCATGGTTCCCAGCTAGAACGGCTCTTTTACCTGTTGGTTTTATCCAAAAAAGAGCCAGAAGGGCTGATCTCAACTAATCGGGCTGCACATCCCTGAATCGTAGGGGTAGGGCAGTTCTGAGCCAATGTGCCACCTAAGGAAAGAAAGCAGAGTTTTCAGCCTGGGAAGCAGGGCCTCAAGTAAGTCTGCCAACAGAGTGCCCTCCTTTAGAGCCAGCTGAGAAATTCTGGCAAGGCTGAATCTACCCGCTTACAACGAAATGTTTCTCTTCAGAATAGCAGATGTTGCTACCAAACGCCAGCAGCTACTCTCCCTCAGAGTGCTGTTTCTGTGTACACTAGGAAAAGACACTATGGTCCGCAGCTTAGAACGGGTCTTTTCCCAGTTGGTTTCCTCCATGAAAGAGTCAGAATGGCTGAATTCAAAAAATCGGCCTGCACATCCCTGAATACATGGGGTAGGGGAGTTCTGAACCAATGTGCCACCTAAGGAATGAAAGCAAAATTTTCAGCCTGGGAACCAGGGCCTCAAGTAAGTCTGCCAAAAGAGTGCCCTCTTTTAGAGCCAGCTGAGAAAATATGGCCAGGCTGAATCTTCCCGCTTACAACGAAATCTTTCACTTCAGAGTAGGAGATTTTGTTACCAAACTCCAGGAGCCCCTTTCCCTCAAAGTGCTGTTACTGGGTAGACTAGGGAAAGACACCATGGTCCCCAGCTTAGAACGGCTCTTTTCACTGTTGGTTTCCCCCATGAAAGAGCCAGACGTGCTGATCTCAAATAATCGGGCTGCACATCCCTGAATCCTAGGGGTAGGGCAGTTCTGAGCCAACGTGCCACCTAAGGAAAGAAAGCCGAGTTTTCAGCTTGGGAAGCAGGGCCTCAGGTAAGTCTGCCAACAGAATGCCCTCCTTTATAGCCAGCTGAGGAATTCTGGCAAGGCTGAATCTACCCGCTTACAACGAAATGTTTCTCTTCAGAATAGCAGATGTTGCTACTAAACGCCACCAACTCCTCTCCCTGAAAATGCTGTTTCTGTGTACACTAGGGAAAGACACTATGGTCCACAGCTTAGAACGGGTCTTTTCCCAGTTGGTTTTATCCATGAAAGAGCCAGAAGGGCTGATCTCATGTAATCGGGCTGCACATCCGTGAACCCTTGGGGTAGGGCAGTTCTGAGCCAATGTGCCACCTAAGGAAAGAAAGCAGAGTTTTCAGCCTGGGAAGCAGGGCCTCAAGTAAGTTAGACAACAGAGTGCCCTCCTTTATAGCCAGCTGAGAAAATGAGGAAAGGCTGAATCTACCCGCTTACAGCGAAATGTTTCTCTTCAGAATAGCAGATGTTTGTACTGAACGCCAGCAGCTCCTCTCCCTCAGAGTGCTGTTTCTGTGTACACTAGAGAAAGACACTATGGTCCCCACCTTAGAACGGGTCTTTTCCTAGTTGGTTTCCTCCATGAAAGAGCCAGAAAGGCTGATCTCAACTAATCGGCCTGCACATCCCTGAATCCCTGGGGTAGGGTAGTTCTGAGCCAATGTGCCACCTAAGGAATGAAAGCAAAATTTTCAGCCTGGAAAGTAGGGCCTCAAGTAAGTCAGCCAACAGAGTGCCCTCTTTTAGAGCCAGCTGAGAAAATGTGGCCAGGCTGAATCTACCCGCTTACAACGAAATGTTTCACTTCAGAATAGGAGATTTTGCTACCAAACGCCAGGAGCCCCTTTCCCTCAAAGTGCTGTTTCTCTGTAGACTAGGGAAACACACCATGGTTCCCAGCTTAGAACAGTTCTTTTCACTGTTGGTTTCCTCCATGAAAGAGCCAGAAGTGCTGATCTCAACTAATCGGGCTGCACATCCCTGAATCCCTGGGGTAGGGTAGTTCTGAGCCAAAGTGCCACCTAAGGAATGAAAGCAAAATTTTCAGCCTGGGAAGCAGGGCCTCAAGTAAGTCAGCCAACAGAGTGCCCTCTTTTAGAGCCAGCTGAGAAAATGTGGCCAGGCTGAATCTACCCGCTTACAACGAAATGTTTCACTTCAGAATAGGAGATTTTGCTACCAAACGCCAGGAGCCCCTTTCCCTCAAAGTGCTGTTTCTCTGTAGACTAGGGAAACACACCATGGTTCCCAGCTTAGAACGGTTCTTTTCACTGTTGGTTTCCTCCATGAAAGAGCCAGAAGTGCTGATCTCAACGAATCGGGCTGCACATCCCTGAATCCTAGGGGTAGGGCAGTTCTGAGCCAAAGTGCCACCTAAGGAAAGAAAGCAGACTTTTCACCCTGGGAAGCAGGGCCTCAAGTAAGTCTTCCAACAGAGTGCCCTCCTTTGTAGCCAGCTGAGAAATTCTGGCAAGGCTGAATCTACCCCCTTACAATGAAATGTTTCACTTTAGAAAAGGAGACTATGCTACCAAACGCCAGCAGCCCCTCTCCTTCAGAATCCTGTTTCTCTTTAGACTAGGGAAAGACAGCATGGTCCCCAGCTTACAACGGCTCTTTTCCCAGTTGGTTTCCTCCATAACAGAGCCAGAAGGGCTGATCTCAAGTAATCGGGCTGCACATCCGTGAACCCTTGCGGTAGGGCAGTTCTGAGCCAATGTGCCACCTAAGGAAAGAAAGCAGAGTTTTCAGCCTGGGAAGCAGGGCCTAAAGTAAGTCAGCCAACAGAGTGCCCTCCTTTATAGCTAGCTGAGAAAATGAGGCAAGGCTGAATCTACCCGCTTACCACGAAATGTTTCTCTTCCGAATAGCAGATGTTGCTACCAAACGCCAGCAGCTCCTCTCCCTCAGAGTGCTGTTTCTGTGTAGACTAGGGAAAGACACTATGGTGCACAGCTTAGAACGTGTCTTTTCCCAGTTGGTTTCCTCCATGAAAGAGCCAGAAAGGCTGATCTCAACTAATCGGCCTGCACATCTCTGAATCCCTGGGGTAGGGTAGTTCTGAGCCAAAGTGCCACCTAAGGAATGAAAGCAAAATTTTCAGCCTGGGAAGCAGGGCCTCAAGTAAGTCTGCCAACAGAGTGCCCTCCTTTAGAGCCAGCTGAGAAAATGTGGCCAGGCTGATCTACCCGCTTACAACGAAATGTTTCACTTCAGAATAGCAGATTTTGCTACCAAACGCAAGCAGCCCCTTTCCCTCAAAGGGCTGTTTCTGGGTAGACTAGGGAAGGACACCATGGTCTCCAGCTTAGAACGGCTCTTTTCACTGTTTGTTTCCTCCATGAAAGACCCAGAGTTGCTGATCTCAACTAATGGGGCTGCACATCCCTGAATCCTAGGGGTAGGGTAGTTCTGAGCCAAAGTGCCACCTAAGGAATGACAGCCGAGTTTTCAGCCTGGGAAGCAGGGCCTCAAGTAAGTCTGCCAAAAGAGTGCCCTCCTTTCAAGCCAGCTTAGAAAATGTGGCAAGGCTGAATCTACCCGCTTACAACGAAATGTTTCTCTTCAGATAAGGAGATTATTCTACCAAACGCCAGCACAGCCACTCCCTCAGAGACCTGTTTCTGTGTAGACTAGGGAAAGACAGCATTGTCCCCCGCTTACAACGGCTCTTTTACCAGTTGGTTTTATCCATGAAAGAGCCAGAAAGGCTGATCTCTAGTAATCGGGCTGCACATCCGTGAACTCTTGGGGTAGGGCAGTTCTGAGCCAATGTGCCACCTAAGGAAAGAAAGGAGAGTTTTCAGCCTGGTGAGCAGGGCCTCAAGTAAGTCAGCCAACAGAGTGCCCTCCTTTATAGGCAGTTGAGAAAATGAGGCAAGGCTGAATCTACCCGCTTACAACGAAATGTTTCTCTTCCGAATAGCAGATGTTTCTACCAAATGCGAGCAACTCCTCTCCCTCAGAGTGCTGTTTCTGTGTACACTAGGGAAAGACACTATGGTCCGCAGCTTAGAACGGGTCTTTTCCCAGTTGGTTTCCTCCATGAAAGAGTCAGAAAGGCTGATCTCAAAAAATCGGCCTGCACATCCCTGAATCCTAGGGGTAGGGGAGTTCTGAGCCAATGTGCCACCTAAGGAATGAAAGCAAAATTTTTAGCCTGGGAAGCAGGGCTTCAAGTAAGTCTGCCATCAGAGTGCCCTCCTTTAGAGCCAGCTGAGAAAATGTGGCAAGGCTGAATATACCCGCTTACAACGAAATGTTTCACTTCAGATAAGGAGATTATGCTACCAAACGCCAGCAGCCCCTCTCCCTCACAGTCCTGTTTCTGTGTAGACTAGGGAAAGACAGCATGGTCCCCAGCTTACAACGGCTCTTTTCCCAGTTGGTTTTATCCATTAAAGACCCAGAAGGGCTGATCTCTAGTAATCGCGCTGCACATCCGTGAACTCTTGGGGTAGGGCAGTTCTTAGCCAATGTGCCACCTAAGGAAAGGAAGCAGAGTTTTCAGCCTGGGAAGCAGGGCCTAAAGTAAGTCAGCCAACAGAGTGCCCTCCTTTATAGCTAGCTGAGAAAATGAGGCAAGGCTGAATCTACCCGCTTACAACGAAATGTTTCTCTTCCGAATAGCAGATGTTGCTACCAAACGCCAGCAGCTCCTGTCCCTCAGAGTGCTGTTTCTGTGTAGACTAGGGAAAGACACTATGGTGCACAGCTTAGAACGTGTCTTTTCCCAGTTGGTTTCCTCCATGAAAGAGCCAGAAAGGCTGATCTCAACTAATCGGCCTGCACATCCCTGAACCCCTGGGGTAGGGTAGTTCTAAGCCAAAGTGCCACCTAAGGAATGAAAGCAAAATTTTCAGCCTGGGAAGCAGGGCCTCAAGTAAGTCTGCCAACAGAGTGCCCTCCTTTAGAGCCAGCTGAGAAAATGTGGCCAGGCTGATCTACCCGCTTACAACGAAATGTTTCACTTCAGAATAGGAGATTTTGCTACCAAACGCAAGCAGCCCCTTTCCCTCAAAGGGCTATTTCTGGGTAGACTAGGGAAGGACACCATGATCTCCAGCTTAGAACGGCTCTTTTCACTGTTGGTTTCCTCCATGAAAGACCCAGAGTTGCTGATCTCAACTAATGGGGCTGCACATCCCTGAATCCTAGGGGTAGGGTAGTTCTGAGCCAAAGTGCCACCTAAGGAATGACAGCCGAGTTTTCAGCCTGGGAAGCAGGGCCTCAAGTAAGTCTGCCAACAGAGTGCCCTCCTTTCGAGCCAGCTGAGAAAATGTGGCAAGGCTGAATCTACCCGCTTACAACGAAATGTTTCTCTTCAGATAAGGAGATTATTCTACCAAACGCCAGCAGAGCCACTCCCTCAGAGTCCTGTTTCTGTGTAGACTAGGGAAAGACAGCATTGTCCCCCACTTACAACGGCTCTTTTACTAGTTGGTTTTATCCATGAAAGAGCCAGAAAGGCTGATCGCTAGTAATCGGGCTGCACATCCGTGAACTCTTGGGGTAGGGCAGTTCTGAGCCAATGTGCCACCTAAGGAAAGAAAGGAGAGTTTTCAGCCTGGTAAGCAGGGCCTCAAGTAAGTCAGCCAACAGAGTGCCCTCCTTTATAGGCAGTTGAGAAAATGAGGCAGGCTGAATTTACCCGCTTACAACGAAATGTTTCTCTTCCGAATAGCAGATGTTTCTACCAAATGCGAGCAACTCCTCTCCCTCAGAGTGCTGTTTCTGTGTACACTAGGGAAAGACACTATGGTCCGCAGCTTAGAACGGGTCTTTTCCCAGTTGGTTTCCTCCATGAAAGAGTCAGAAAGACTGATCTCAAAAAATCGGCCTGCACAACCCTGAATCCTTGGGGTAGGGAAGTTCTGAGCCAATGTGCCACCTAAGGAATGAGAGCAAAATTTTCAGCCTGGGAAGCAGGGCCTCAAGTAATTCCGCCAAGAGAGTGCCCTCTTTAAGAGCCAGCTGAGAAAATGTGGCCAGGCTGAATCTACCCACTTACAAC
Organism: Balaenoptera physalus; assembly: GCF_965194825.1. Taxonomy (NCBI): domain Eukaryota; kingdom Metazoa; phylum Chordata; class Mammalia; order Artiodactyla; family Balaenopteridae; genus Balaenoptera; species Balaenoptera physalus. Next base: position 60,042 of record NW_028124619.1, read on the forward strand.
GAAATGTTTCACTTCAGAATAGGAGATTTTTCTACCAAACGCCAGCAGCCCCTCTCCCTCAGAGTCCTGTTTCTGTGTAGACTAGGGAAAGACAGCATGGTCCCCAGCTTACAACGGCTCTTTTAACAGTTGGTTTTATCCATGAAAGAGCCAGAATGGCTGATCTCAAGTAATCGTGCTGCATATCCGTGAACCCTTGGGGTAGGGCAGTTCTGAGCCAATGTGCCACCTAAGGAAAGAAAGCAGAGGTTTCAGCCTGGGAAGCAGGGCCTCAAGTAAGTCAGCCAACAGAGTGCCCTCCTTTATAGCCAGTTCAGAAAATGAGGCAAGGCTGAAATTACCCGCTTACAACGAAATGTTTCTCTTCCGAATAGCAGATGTTTCTACCAAAGGCGAGCAGCTCCTCTCCCTCAGAGTGCTGTTTCTGTGTACACTACGGAAACACACTATGGTCCCCAGCGTAGAACGGGTCTTTTCCCAGTTGGTTTCCTCCATGAAAGAGTCAGAAAGGCTGATCTCAAAAAATCGGCCTGCACATCCCTGAATCCTTGCGGTAGGGGAGTTCTGAACCAATGTGCCACCTAAGGAATGAAAGCAAAATTTTCAGCCTGGGAACCAGGGCCTCAAGTAAGTGTGCCAAAAGAGTGCCATCTTTTAGAGCCAGCTGAGAAAATATGGCCAGGCTGAATCTACCCGCTTACAACGAAATGTTTCACTTCAGAGTAGGAGATTTTGCTACCAAACACCAGGAGCCCCTTTCCCTCAAAATGCTGTTACTGTGTAGACTAGGGAAAGACACCATGGTTCCCAGCTTAGAACGGCTCTTTTCACTGTTGGTTTCCCCCATGAAAGAGTCAGACGTGCTGATCTCAACGAATCGGGCTGCACATCCCTGAATCCTAGGGGTAGGGCAGTTCTGAGCCAATGTGCCACCTAAGGAAAGAAATCAGAGTTTTCACCCTGGGAAGCAGGGCCTCAGGTAAGTCTACCAACAGAGTGCCCTCCTTTATAGCCAGCTGAGGAATTCTGGCAAGGCTGAATCTACCCGCTTACAACGAAATGTTTCACTTTAGAAAAGGAGATTATGCTACCAAAGGCCAGCAGCCCCTCTCCTTCAGAATCCTGTTTCTCTTTAGACTAGGGAAAGACAGCATGGTCCCCAGCTTACAACGGCTCTTTTCCCAGTTGGGTTCCTCCATAAAAGAGCCAGAAGGGCTGATCTCAAGTAATCGGGCTGCACATCCGTGAACCCTTGGGGTAGGGCAGTTCTGAGCCAAAGTGCCACCTAAGGAAAGAAAGCAGAGTTTTCAGCCTGGGAAGCAGGGCCTCAAGTAAGTCTGCCAACAGAGTGCCCTCCTTTATAGCCAGCTGAGAAAATGAGGAAAGGCTGAATCTACCCGCTTACAGCGAAATATTTCTCTTCAGAATAGCAGATGTTTCTACCAAAGGCCAGCAGCTCCTCTCCCTCAGAGTGCTGTTTCTGTGTACACTACGGAAACACACTATGGTCCCCAGCTTAGAACGGGTCTTTTCCCAGTTGCTTTCCTCCATGAAAGAGTCAGAAAGTCTGATCTCAAAAAATTGGCATGCACATCCCTCAATCCTTGGGGTAGGGGAGTTCTGAGCCAATGTGCCACCTAAGGAATGAAAGCAAAATTTTCAGCCTGGGAAGCAGGGCCTCAAGTAAGTCTGCCAACAGAGTGCCCTCCTTTAGAGCCAGCTGAGAAAATGTGGCAAGGCTTAATATACCTGCTTACAACGAAATGTTTCACTTCAGATAAGGAGATTATGCTACCAAACGACAGCAGCCCCTCTCCCTCAGAGTCCTGTTTCTGTGTAGACTAGGGAAAGACACCATGGTTCCCAGCTAGAACGGTTCTTTTACCAGTTGGTTTTATCCAAAAAAGAGCCAGAAGGGCTGATCTCAACTAATCGGGCTGCACATCCCTGAATCGTAGGGGTAGGGCAGTTCTGAGCCAATGTGCCACCTAAGGAAAGAAAGCAGAGTTTTCAGCCTGGGAAGCAGGGCCTCAAGTAAGTCTGCCAACAGAGTGCCCTCCTTTAGAGCCAGCTGAGAAATTCTGGCAAGGCTGAATCTACCCGCTTACAACGAAATGTTTCTCTTCAGAATAGCAGATGTTGCTACCAAACGCCAGCAGCTACTCTCCCTCAGAGTGCTGTTTCTGTGTACACTAGGAAAAGACACTATGGTCCGCAGCTTAGAACGGGTCTTTTCCCAGTTGGTTTCCTCCATGAAAGAGTCAGAATGGCTGAATTCAAAAAATCGGCCTGCACATCCCTGAATACATGGGGTAGGGGAGTTCTGAACCAATATGCCACCTAAGGAATGAAAGCAAAATTTTCAGCCTGGGAACCAGGGCCTCAAGTAAGTCTGCCAAAAGAGTGCCCTCTTTTAGAGCCAGCTGAGAAAATATGGCCAGGCTGAATCTTCCCGCTTACAACGAAATCTTTCACTTCAGAGTAGGAGATTTTGTTACCAAACTCCAGGAGCCCCTTTCCCTCAAAGTGCTGTTACTGGGTAGACTAGGGAAAGACACCATGGTCCCCAGCTTAGAACGGCTCTTTTCACTGTTGGTTTCCCCCATGAAAGAGCCAGACGTGCTGATCTCAAATAATCGGGCTGCACATCCCTGAATCCTAGGGGTAGGGCAGTTCTGAGCCAACGTGCCACCTAAGGAAAGAAAGCCGAGTTTTCAGCTTGGGAAGCAGGGCCTCAGGTAAGTCTGCCAACAGAATGCCCTCCTTTATAGCCAGCTGAGGAATTCTGGCAAGGCTGAATCTACCCGCTTACAACGAAATGTTTCTCTTCAGAATAGCAGATGTTGCTACTAAACGCCACCAACTCCTCTCCCTGAAAATGCTGTTTCTGTGTACACTAGGGAAAGACACTATGGTCCACAGCTTAGAACGGGTCTTTTCCCAGTTGGTTTTATCCATGAAAGAGCCAGAAGGGCTGATCTCATGTAATCGGGCTGCACATCCGTGAACCCTTGGGGTAGGGCAGTTCTGAGCCAATGTGCCACCTAAGGAAAGAAAGCAGAGTTTTCAGCCTGGGAAGCAGGGCCTCAAGTAAGTTAGACAACAGAGTGCCCTCCTTTATAGCCAGCTGAGAAAATGAGGAAAGGCTGAATCTACCCGCTTACAGCGAAATGTTTCTCTTCAGAATAGCAGATGTTTGTACTGAACGCCAGCAGCTCCTCTCCCTCAGAGTGCTGTTTCTGTGTACACTAGAGAAAGACACTATGGTCCCCACCTTAGAACGGGTCTTTTCCTAGTTGGTTTCCTCCATGAAAGAGCCAGAAAGGCTGATCTCAACTAATCGGCCTGCACATCCCTGAATCCCTGGGGTAGGGTAGTTCTGAGCCAATGTGCCACCTAAGGAATGAAAGCAAAATTTTCAGCCTGGAAAGTAGGGCCTCAAGTAAGTCAGCCAACAGAGTGCCCTCTTTTAGAGCCAGCTGAGAAAATGTGGCCAGGCTGAATCTACCCGCTTACAACGAAATGTTTCACTTCAGAATAGGAGATTTTGCTACCAAACGCCAGGAGCCCCTTTCCCTCAAAGTGCTGTTTCTCTGTAGACTAGGGAAACACACCATGGTTCCCAGCTTAGAACAGTTCTTTTCACTGTTGGTTTCCTCCATGAAAGAGCCAGAAGTGCTGATCTCAACTAATCGGGCTGCACATCCCTGAATCCCTGGGGTAGGGTAGTTCTGAGCCAAAGTGCCACCTAAGGAATGAAAGCAAAATTTTCAGCCTGGGAAGCAGGGCCTCAAGTAAGTCAGCCAACAGAGTGCCCTCTTTTAGAGCCAGCTGAGAAAATGTGGCCAGGCTGAATCTACCCGCTTACAACGAAATGTTTCACTTCAGAATAGGAGATTTTGCTACCAAACGCCAGGAGCCCCTTTCCCTCAAAGTGCTGTTTCTCTGTAGACTAGGGAAACACACCATGGTTCCCAGCTTAGAACGGTTCTTTTCACTGTTGGTTTCCTCCATGAAAGAGCCAGAAGTGCTGATCTCAACGAATCGGGCTGCACATCCCTGAATCCTAGGGGTAGGGCAGTTCTGAGCCAAAGTGCCACCTAAGGAAAGAAAGCAGACTTTTCACCCTGGGAAGCAGGGCCTCAAGTAAGTCTTCCAACAGAGTGCCCTCCTTTGTAGCCAGCTGAGAAATTCTGGCAAGGCTGAATCTACCCCCTTACAATGAAATGTTTCACTTTAGAAAAGGAGACTATGCTACCAAACGCCAGCAGCCCCTCTCCTTCAGAATCCTGTTTCTCTTTAGACTAGGGAAAGACAGCATGGTCCCCAGCTTACAACGGCTCTTTTCCCAGTTGGTTTCCTCCATAACAGAGCCAGAAGGGCTGATCTCAAGTAATCGGGCTGCACATCCGTGAACCCTTGCGGTAGGGCAGTTCTGAGCCAATGTGCCACCTAAGGAAAGAAAGCAGAGTTTTCAGCCTGGGAAGCAGGGCCTAAAGTAAGTCAGCCAACAGAGTGCCCTCCTTTATAGCTAGCTGAGAAAATGAGGCAAGGCTGAATCTACCCGCTTACCACGAAATGTTTCTCTTCCGAATAGCAGATGTTGCTACCAAACGCCAGCAGCTCCTCTCCCTCAGAGTGCTGTTTCTGTGTAGACTAGGGAAAGACACTATGGTGCACAGCTTAGAACGTGTCTTTTCCCAGTTGGTTTCCTCCATGAAAGAGCCAGAAAGGCTGATCTCAACTAATCGGCCTGCACATCCCTGAATCCCTGGGGTAGGGTAGTTCTGAGCCAAAGTGCCACCTAAGGAATGAAAGCAAAATTTTCAGCCTGGGAAGCAGGGCCTCAAGTAAGTCTGCCAACAGAGTGCCCTCCTTTAGAGCCAGCTGAGAAAATGTGGCCAGGCTGATCTACCCGCTTACAACGAAATGTTTCACTTCAGAATAGCAGATTTTGCTACCAAACGCAAGCAGCCCCTTTCCCTCAAAGGGCTGTTTCTGGGTAGACTAGGGAAGGACACCATGGTCTCCAGCTTAGAACGGCTCTTTTCACTGTTTGTTTCCTCCATGAAAGACCCAGAGTTGCTGATCTCAACTAATGGGGCTGCACATCCCTGAATCCTAGGGGTAGGGTAGTTCTGAGCCAAAGTGCCACCTAAGGAATGACAGCCGAGTTTTCAGCCTGGGAAGCAGGGCCTCAAGTAAGTCTGCCAAAAGAGTGCCCTCCTTTCAAGCCAGCTTAGAAAATGTGGCAAGGCTGAATCTACCCGCTTACAACGAAATGTTTCTCTTCAGATAAGGAGATTATTCTACCAAACGCCAGCAGAGCCACTCCCTCAGAGACCTGTTTCTGTGTAGACTAGGGAAAGACAGCATTGTCCCCCGCTTACAACGGCTCTTTTACCAGTTGGTTTTATCCATGAAAGAGCCAGAAAGGCTGATCTCTAGTAATCGGGCTGCACATCCGTGAACTCTTGGGGTAGGGCAGTTCTGAGCCAATGTGCCACCTAAGGAAAGAAAGGAGAGTTTTCAGCCTGGTGAGCAGGGCCTCAAGTAAGTCAGCCAACAGAGTGCCCTCCTTTATAGGCAGTTGAGAAAATGAGGCAAGGCTGAATCTACCCGCTTACAACGAAATGTTTCTCTTCCGAATAGCAGATGTTTCTACCAAATGCGAGCAACTCCTCTCCCTCAGAGTGCTGTTTCTGTGTACACTAGGGAAAGACACTATGGTCCGCAGCTTAGAACGGGTCTTTTCCCAGTTGGTTTCCTCCATGAAAGAGTCAGAAAGGCTGATCTCAAAAAATCGGCCTGCACATCCCTGAATCCTAGGGGTAGGGGAGTTCTGAGCCAATGTGCCACCTAAGGAATGAAAGCAAAATTTTTAGCCTGGGAAGCAGGGCTTCAAGTAAGTCTGCCATCAGAGTGCCCTCCTTTAGAGCCAGCTGAGAAAATGTGGCAAGGCTGAATATACCCGCTTACAACGAAATGTTTCACTTCAGATAAGGAGATTATGCTACCAAACGCCAGCAGCCCCTCTCCCTCACAGTCCTGTTTCTGTGTAGACTAGGGAAAGACAGCATGGTCCCCAGCTTACAACGGCTCTTTTCCCAGTTGGTTTTATCCATTAAAGACCCAGAAGGGCTGATCTCTAGTAATCGCGCTGCACATCCGTGAACTCTTGGGGTAGGGCAGTTCTTAGCCAATGTGCCACCTAAGGAAAGGAAGCAGAGTTTTCAGCCTGGGAAGCAGGGCCTAAAGTAAGTCAGCCAACAGAGTGCCCTCCTTTATAGCTAGCTGAGAAAATGAGGCAAGGCTGAATCTACCCGCTTACAACGAAATGTTTCTCTTCCGAATAGCAGATGTTGCTACCAAACGCCAGCAGCTCCTGTCCCTCAGAGTGCTGTTTCTGTGTAGACTAGGGAAAGACACTATGGTGCACAGCTTAGAACGTGTCTTTTCCCAGTTGGTTTCCTCCATGAAAGAGCCAGAAAGGCTGATCTCAACTAATCGGCCTGCACATCCCTGAACCCCTGGGGTAGGGTAGTTCTAAGCCAAAGTGCCACCTAAGGAATGAAAGCAAAATTTTCAGCCTGGGAAGCAGGGCCTCAAGTAAGTCTGCCAACAGAGTGCCCTCCTTTAGAGCCAGCTGAGAAAATGTGGCCAGGCTGATCTACCCGCTTACAACGAAATGTTTCACTTCAGAATAGGAGATTTTGCTACCAAACGCAAGCAGCCCCTTTCCCTCAAAGGGCTATTTCTGGGTAGACTAGGGAAGGACACCATGATCTCCAGCTTAGAACGGCTCTTTTCACTGTTGGTTTCCTCCATGAAAGACCCAGAGTTGCTGATCTCAACTAATGGGGCTGCACATCCCTGAATCCTAGGGGTAGGGTAGTTCTGAGCCAAAGTGCCACCTAAGGAATGACAGCCGAGTTTTCAGCCTGGGAAGCAGGGCCTCAAGTAAGTCTGCCAACAGAGTGCCCTCCTTTCGAGCCAGCTGAGAAAATGTGGCAAGGCTGAATCTACCCGCTTACAACGAAATGTTTCTCTTCAGATAAGGAGATTATTCTACCAAACGCCAGCAGAGCCACTCCCTCAGAGTCCTGTTTCTGTGTAGACTAGGGAAAGACAGCATTGTCCCCCACTTACAACGGCTCTTTTACTAGTTGGTTTTATCCATGAAAGAGCCAGAAAGGCTGATCGCTAGTAATCGGGCTGCACATCCGTGAACTCTTGGGGTAGGGCAGTTCTGAGCCAATGTGCCACCTAAGGAAAGAAAGGAGAGTTTTCAGCCTGGTAAGCAGGGCCTCAAGTAAGTCAGCCAACAGAGTGCCTTCCTTTATAGGCAGTTGAGAAAATGAGGCAGGCTGAATTTACCCGCTTACAACGAAATGTTTCTCTTCCGAATAGCAGATGTTTCTACCAAATGCGAGCAACTCCTCTCCCTCAGAGTGCTGTTTCTGTGTACACTAGGGAAAGACACTATGGTCCGCAGCTTAGAACGGGTCTTTTCCCAGTTGGTTTCCTCCATGAAAGAGTCAGAAAGACTGATCTCAAAAAATCGGCCTGCACAACCCTGAATCCTTGGGGTAGGGAAGTTCTGAGCCAATGTGCCACCTAAGGAATGAGAGCAAAATTTTCAGCCTGGGAAGCAGGGCCTCAAGTAATTCCGCCAAGAGAGTGCCCTCTTTAAGAGCCAGCTGAGAAAATGTGGCCAGGCTGAATCTACCCACTTACAACGAAATGTTTCACTTCAGAATAGGAGATTTTTCTACCAAACGCCAGCAGCCCCTCTCCCTCAGAGTCCTGTTTCTGTGTAGACTAGGGAAAGACAGCATGGTCCCCAGCTTACAACGGCTCTTTTAACAGTTGGTTTTATCCATGAAAGAGCCAGAATGGCTGATCTCAAGTAATCGTGCTGCATATCCGTGAACCCTTGGGGTAGGGCAGTTCTGAGCCAATGTGCCACCTAAGGAAAGAAAGCAGAGGTTTCAGCCTGGGAAGCAGGGCCTCAAGTAAGTCAGCCAACAGAGTGCCCTCCTTTATAGCCAGTTCAGAAAATGAGGCAAGGCTGAAATTACCCGCTTACAACGAAATGTTTCTCTTCCGAATAGCAGATGTTTCTACCAAAGGCGAGCAGCTCCTCTCCCTCAGAGTGCTGTTTCTGTGTACACTACGGAAACACACTATGGTCCCCAGCGTAGAACGGGTCTTTTCCCAGTTGGTTTCCTCCATGAAAGAGTCAGAAAGGCTGATCTCAAAAAATCGGCCTGCACATCCCTGAATCCTTGGGGTAGGGGAGTTCTGAACCAATGTGCCACCTAAGGAATGAAAGCAAAATTTTCAGCCTGGGAACCAGGGCCTCAAGTAAGTGTGCCAAAAGAGTGCCATCTTTTAGAGCCAGCTGAGAAAATATGGCCAGGCTGAATCTACCCGCTTACAACGAAATGTTTCACTTCAGAGTAGGAGATTTTGCTACCAAACACCAGGAGCCCCTTTCCCTCAAAATGCTGTTACTGTGTAGACTAGGGAAAGACACCATGGTTCCCAGCTTAGAACGGCTCTTTTCACTGTTGGTTTCCCCCATGAAAGAGTCAGACGTGCTGATCTCAACGAATCGGGCTGCACATCCCTGAATCCTAGGGGTAGGGCAGTTCTGAGCCAATGTGCCACCTAAGGAAAGAAATCAGAGTTTTCACCCTGGGAAGCAGGGCCTCAGGTAAGTCTGCCAACAGAGTGCCCTCCTTTATAGCCAGCTGAGAAATTCTGGCAAGGCTGAATCTACCCGCTTACAACGAAATGTTTCACTTTAGAAAAGGAGATTATGCTACCAAAGGCCAGCAGCCCCTCTCCTTCAGAATCCTGTTTCTCTTTAGACTAGGGAAAGACAGCATGGTCCCCAGCTTACAACGGCTCTTTTCCCAGTTGGGTTCCTCCATAAAAGAGCCAGAAGGGCTGATCTCAAGTAATCGGGCTGCACATCCGTGAACCCTTGGGGTAGGGCAGTTCTGAGCCAAAGTGCCACCTAAGGAAAGAAAGCAGAGTTTTCAGCCTGGGAAGCAGGGCCTCAAGTAAGTCTGCCAACAGAGTGCCCTCCTTTATAGCCAGCTGAGAAAATGAGGAAAGGCTGAATCTACCCGCTTACAGCGAAATATTTCTCTTCAGAATAGCAGATGTTTCTACCAAAGGCCAGCAGCTCCTCTCCCTCAGAGTGCTGTTTCTGTGTACACTACGGAAACACACTATGGTCCCCAGCTTAGAACGGGTCTTTTCCCAGTTGCTTTCCTCCATGAAAGAGTCAGAAAGTCTGATCTCAAAAAATTGGCATGCACATCCCTCAATCCTTGGGGTAGGGGAGTTCTGAGCCAATGTGCCACCTAAGGAATGAAAGCAAAATTTTCAGCCTGGGAACCAGGGCCTCAAGTAAGTCTGCCAACAGAGTGCCCTCCTTTAGATCCAGCTGAGAAAATGTGGCCAGGCTGATCTACCCGCTTACAACGAAATATTTCACTTCAGAATAGGAGATTTTGCTACAAAACGCCAGCAGCCCCTTTCCCTCAAAGTGCTCTTTCTGTGTAGACTAGGGAAAGACACCATGGTTCCCAGCTAGCACGGCTGTTTTGACTGTTGGTTTCCTCCATGAAAGAGCCAGAAGTGCTGATCTCAACTAATCGGGCTGCACATCCCTATATCCTAGGGGTAGGGCAGTTCTGAGCCAACGTGCCACCTAAAGAAAGAAAGCAGAGTTTTCAGCCTGGGAAGCAGGGCCTTAGGTAACTCTGCCAACAGAATGCCCTCCTTTATAGCCAGCTGAGAAATTCTGGCAAGGCTGAATCTACCCACTTACAACGAAATGTTTCTCTTCAGAATAGCAGATGTTGCTACCAGACGCCAGCAGCTCCTCTCCCTCAGAGTGCTGTTTCTGTGTAGACTAGGGAAAGACACTATGGTCCACAGCTTAGAACGGGTCTTATCCCTGTTGGTTTCCTCCATGAAAGAGCCAGAAAGGCTGATCTCAACTAATTGGCCTGCACATCCCTGAATCCCTGGGGTAGGATAGTTCTGAGCCAAAGTGCCACCTAAGGAATGAAAGCAAAATTTTCAGCCTGGGAAGCAGGGCCTCAAGTAAGTCAGCCAACAGAGTGCCCTCCTTTAGAGCCAGCTGAGAAAATGTGGCCAGGCTGAATCTACCCGCTTACAACGAAATGTTTCACTTCAGAATAGGAGATTTTGCTACCAAACGCCAGGAGCCCCTTTCCCTCAAAGTGCTGTTTCTCTGTAGACTAGGGAAACACACCATGGTTCCCAGCTTAGAACGGCTCTTTTCACTGTGGGTTTCCTCCATGAAAGAGCCAGAAGTGCTGATCTCAACGAATCGGGCTGCACATCCCTGAATCCTAGGGGTAGGGCAGTTCTGAGCCAAAGTGCCACCTAAGGAAAGAAAGCAGAGTTTTCAGCCTGGGAAGCAGGGCCTCAAGTAAGTCTGCCAACAGAGTGCCCTCCTTTATAGCCAGCTGAGGAATTCTGGCAAGGCTGAATCTACCCGCTTACAACGAAATGTTTCACTTTAGAAAAGGAGATTATGCTACCAAACGCCAGCAGCCCCTCTCCTTCAGAATCCTGTTTCTCTTTAGACTAGGGAAAGACAGCATGGTCCCCAGCTTACAACGGCTCTTTTCCCAGTTGGGTTCCTCCATAAAAGAGCCAGAAGGGCTGATCTCAAGTAATCGAGCTGCACATCCGTGAACCCTTGGGGTAGGGCAGTTCTGAGCCAAAGTGCCACCTAAGGAAAGAAAGCAGAGTTTTCAGCCTGGGAAGCAGGGCCTCAAGTAAGTCTGCCATCAGAGTGCCCTCCTTTAGAGCCAGCTGAGAAAATGTGGCAAGGCTTAATATACCCGCTTACAACGAAATGTTTCACTTCAGATAAGGAGATTATGCTACCAAACGCCAGCAGCCCCTCTCCCTCAGAGTCCTGTTTCTGTGTAGACTAGGGAAAGACACCATGGTTCCCAGCTAGAACGGCTCTTTTACCAGTTGGTTTTATCCAAAAAAGAGCCAGAAGGGCTGATCTCAACTAATCGGGCTGCACATCCCTGAATCGTAGGGGTAGGGCAGTTCTGAGCCAATGTGCCACCTAAGGAAAGAAAGCAGAGTTTTCAGCCTGGGAAGCAGGGCCTCAAGTAAGTCTGCCAACAGAGTGCCCTCCTTTATAGCCAGCTGAGGAATTCTGGCAAGGCTGAATCTACCCGCTTACAACGAAATGTTTCACTTTAGAAAAGGAGATTATGCTACCAAACGCCAGCAGCCCCTCTCCTTCAGAATCCTGTTTCTCTTTAGACTAGGGAAAGACAGCATGGTCCCCAGCTTACAACGGCTCTTTTCCCAGTTGGGTTCCTCCATAAAAGAGCCAGAAGGGCTGATCTCAAGTAATCGAGCTGCACATCCGTGAACCCTTGGGGTAGGGCAGTTCTGAGCCAAAGTGCCACCTAAGGAAAGAAAGCAGAGTTTTCAGCCTGGGAAGCAGGGCCTCAAGTAAGTCTGCCAACAGAGTGCCCTCCTTTAGAGCCAGCTGAGAAATTCTGGCAAGGCTGAATCTACCCGCTTACAACGAAATGTTTCTCTTCAGAATAGCAGATGTTGCTACCAAACGCCAGCAGCTACTCTCCCTCAGAGTGCTGTTTCTGTGTACACTAGGAAAAGACACTATGGTCCGCAGCTTAGAACGGGTCTTTTCCCAGTTGGTTTCCTCCATCAAAGAGTCAGAATGGCTGATCTCAAAAAATCGGCCTGCACATCCCTGAATACTTGGGGTAGGGGAGTTCTGAACCAATGTGCCACCTAAGGAATGAAAGCAAAATTTTCAGCCTGGGAACCAGGGCCTCAAGTAAGTCTGCCAAAAGAGTGCCCTCTTTTAGAGCCAGCTGAGAAAATATGGCCAGGCTGAATCTTCCCGCTTACAACGAAATCTTTCACTTCAGAGTAGGAGATTTTGTTACCAAACTCCAGGAGCCCCTTTCCCTCAAAGTGCTGTTACTGGGTAGACTAGGGAAAGACACCATGGTCCCCAGCTTAGAACGGCTCTTTTCACTGTTGGTTTCCCCCATGAAAGAGCCAGACGTGCTGATCTCAAATAATCGGGCTGCACATCCCTGAATCCTAGGGGTAGGGCAGTTCTGAGCCAATGTGCCACCTAAGGAAAGAAAGCCGAGTTTTCAGCTTGGGAAGCAGGGCCTCAGGTAAGTCTGCCAACAGAATGCCCTCCTTTATAGCCAGCTGAGGAATTCTGGCAAGGCTGAATCTACCCGCTTACAACGAAATGTTTCTCTTCAGAATAGCAGATGTTGCTACTAAAAGCCACCAACTCCTCTCCCTGAGAATGCTGTTTCTGTGTACACTAGGGAAAGACACTATGGTCCACAGCTTAGAACGGGTCTTTTCCCAGTTGGTTTTATCCATGAAAGAGCCAGAAGGGCTGATCTCATGTAATCGGGCTGCACATCCGTGAACCCTTGGGGTAGGGCAGTTCTGAGCCAATGTGCCACCTAAGGAAAGAAAGCAGAGTTTTCAGCCTGGGAAGCAGGGCCTCAAGTAAGTTAGACAACAGAGTGCCCTCCTTTATAGCCAGCTGAGAAAATGAGGAAAGGCTGAATCTACCCGCTTACAGCGAAATGTTTCTCTTCAGAATAGCAGATGTTTCTACTGAACGCCAGCAGCTCCTCTCCCTCAGAGTGCTGTTTCTGTGTACACTAGAGAAAGACACTATGGTCCCCAGCTTAGAACGGGTCTTTTCCTAGTTGGTTTCCTCCATGAAAGAGTCAGAAAGGCTGATCTCAAAAAATCGGCCTGCACATCCCTGAATCCTTGGGGTAGGGGAGTTCTGAGCCAATGTGCCACCTAAGGAATGAAAGCAAAATTTTCAGCCTGGGAAGCAGGGGCTCAAGTAAGTCTGCCAACACAATGCCCTCCTTTAGAGCCAGCTGAGAAAATGTGGCCAGGCTGATCTACCCCCTTACAACGAAATGTTTCACTTCAGAATAGGAGATTTTGCTACCAAACGCCGGCAGCCCCTTTCCCTCAAAGTGCTGTTTCTGTGTAGACTAGGGAAAGACACCATGGTTCCCAGCTAGAAAGGCTCTTTTGACTGTTGGTTTCCTCCATGAAAGAGCCAGAAGTGCTGATCTCCACTAATCGGGCTGCACGTCCCTGAATCGTAGGGGTAGGGCAGTTCTGAGCCAATGTGCCACCTAAGGAAAGAAATCAGAGTTTTCACCCTGGGAAGCAGGGCCTCAGGTAAGTCTACCAACAGAGTGCCCTCCTTTATAGCCAGCTGAGAAATTCTGAAAAGGCTGAATCTACCCGCTTACAACGAAATGTTTCTCTTCAGAATAGCAGATGCTGCTACCAAACGCCAGCAGCTCCTCTCCCTCAGAGTGCTGTTTCTGTGTAGACTAGGGAAAGACACTATGGTGCACAGCTTAGAACGTGTCTTTTCCCAGTTGGTTTCCTCCATGAAAGAGCCAGAAGTGCTGATCTCCACTAATCGGGCTGCACGTCCCTGAATCGTAGGGGTAGGGCAGTTCTGAGCCAATGTGCCACCTAAGGAAAGAAAGCAGAGTTTTCAGCCTGGGAAGCAGGGCCTCAAGTAAGTCTGCCAACAGAGTGCCCTCCTTTATAGCCAGCTGAGAAATTCTGGCAAGGCTGAATCTACCCGCTTACAACGAAATGTTTCTCTTCAGAATAGCAGATGCTGCTACCAAACGCCAGCAGCTCCTCTCCCTCAGAGTGCTGTTTCTGTGTAGACTAGGGAAAGACACTATGGACCACAGCTTAGCACAGGTCTTATCCCAGTTGGTTTCCTCCATGAAAGAGCCAGAAAGGCTGATCTCAACTAATCGGCCTGCACATCCCTGAATCCCTGGGGTAGGGTAGTTCTGAGCCAATGTGCCACCTAAGGAATGAAAGCAAAATTTTCAGCCTGGGAAGCAGGGCCTCAAGTAAGTCAGCCAACAGAGTGCCCTTTTTTAGAGCCAGCTGAGAAAATGTGGCCAGGCTGAATCTACCCGCTTACAACGAAATGTTTCACTTCAGAATAGGAGATTTTGCTACCAAACGCCAGGAGCCCCTTTCCCTCAAAGTGCTGTTTCTCTGTAGACTAGGGAAACACACCATGGTTCCCAGCTTAGAACGGTTCTTTTCACTGTTGGTTTCCTCCATGAAAGAGCCAGAAGTGCTGATCTCAACTAATCGGGCTGCACATCCCTGAATCGTAGGGGTAGGGCAGTTCTGAGCCAATGTGCCACCTACGGAAAGAAAGCAGAGTTTTCAGCCTGGGAAGCAGGGCCTCAAGTAAGTCTGCCAACAGAGTGCCCTCCTTTATAGCCAGCTGAGAAATTCTGGCAAGGCTGAATCTACCCACTTACAACGAAATGTTTCTCTTCAGAATAGCAGATGTTGCTACCAGACGCCAGCAGCTCCTCTCCCTCAGAGTGCTGTTTCTGTGTAGACTAGGGAAAGACACTATGGTCCACAGCTTAGAACGGGTCTTATCCCTGTTGGTTTCCTCCATGAAAGAGCCAGAAAGGCTGATCTCAACTAATTGGCCTGCACATCCCTGAATCCCTGGGGTAGGATAGTTCTGAGCCAAAGTGCCACCTAAGGAATGAAAGCAAAATTTTCAGCCTGGGAAGCAGGGCCTCAAGTAAGTCAGCCAACAGAGTGCCCTCCTTTAGAGCCAGCTGAGAAAATGTGGCCAGGCTGAATCTACCCGCTTACAACGAAATGTTTCACTTCAGAATAGGAGATTTTGCTACCAAACGCCAGGAGCCCCTTTCCCTCAAAGTGCTGTTTCTCTGTAGACTAGGGAAACACACCATGGTTCCCAGCTTAGAACGGCTCTTTTCACTGTGGGTTTCCTCCATGAAAGAGCCAGAAG
>NW_028124618.1:0-74834 GCF_965194825.1 Balaenoptera physalus
TCGTTTGTGCTAGGTGTGCAGAATCTTGTTCGTTTACACATATACATATATCGATTGATCTTTGTATCCTTTTCCATGTAGGTTATTACAGAGTGTTGAGTAGCCCACTGTTGGTATTCCATAGGTCTTTGGTGATTATATATTTTATATGTATTAGCATATGTTTGTTAACCCGAATATCCTAATTTATCCACTCCTCCCACCTTTTCATTGGCTCAACCATAAGTTTGCCTTCTCAGTCTGAGATTGTCTTTCTCTATGGAAATTTGTTCATTTTTATGAATTTTCAGATAACATAAGTGATATCATAGGACATTTGTCTTTCGCATTCTGACTTACTTCACGTTGTGTGATTATCTCTAGGCTCATCCGTGGTGCTGCAAATGGCATTGTTTTATATTTTTCGTGGCTAATATTCCATTCTGTTCATATACCACTTCTTCTTTGTCCATTCATCTGTTTCGGGACCTTTTTTTTGCTTCCGTGTCTTGGCTATTTAAATATTGCTGCAGTGCACATTTGCCTGCCTCTGTCTTTCCGATTCTGGTGGTCTTAGGTTATAGGCCCAGAAGGTGCCCTGCCGGATCATATGGTAGCTCACTTTTTACCTTTTAAACCACCTCCATTCTGTTGTCGTTAGTGCTGTTACCACTCTTCATCCCACCAGCAGCTAGAAGCTACAGAGTTCTCTAAAACTCCTTCAGCATTTATAGTTTGTAGACTTTTTGCTGATGGTCATTTGACTGGTGTGAGCTGAAACCTTTTTGGAGGTTGGATTTGCATGCATCTAACAATTCCTTATACTGAGCTTTAGGCATGTCTTTTGTTTTCTTTTCCTTTTTCTTTTTAAAGAGTGAGTACAACTTCCCTCTTCATATTGACTGCTTGAAAAATTTGTCATGTGTTGCATTTTCTTGGCTATTCCCTACCCCAGGGCCTTTTCTGAGGGCAGGTGTCATTTACAGCCCGGCAGTCCTTGTGAATGTTAAGTGACCATTAGCACTATGTTTACAGCTGCTGTGGTGGGAAACAGCCACAAGGCGGCAGCCTTTCTACGTTCTCAACTCTTGTTACTAGGGCAACAGCGTCTTCCTGGAAGTCGTGTTCCTCGGTTGTAAGTTAGACTGGAATGTGCTCGGACAAACCCCCAGAAATTTATGTCTCCTTACCTGTGTTTGTTTTTTAAATTGAATTTCTATTTCTTATCGAAGTAAATTTGAATAGAGTGTTGTGATTGTCTGGCTGTACAGAATCTGGTCAATTATTCATACATATATCTGTTCATCTTCGGATCCTCTTACCATGTATGTTATTACAAAGTGTTGAGTAGACCTCCCTTGGTATTTGGCAGGTGTTTGGTCACTATGTATTTTATATGTATTGGTGATTATATAATTCATATAGTTTATATGTCATATGTTCGTATACATTTAACATACATTAGTATATGTATGTTATCCCCGTAATCCTAATTTATCCAACCTCCCACCTTTCATTTTGGTTAACCGTTGGTTTGCTTTATAAGTCTGTGAGTGTCTTTTTTCTGTGGAAATATGTTCATTGGTAGCCATCTTAGGCTAACCTCTATAAAGGATATCATAAGATATTTGTCATTCCCTTTTGACTTACTTAAGATAATATGATTATTTCTAGGCTCATCTGTAGTCATGAAAACGGCATTGTTCACTTTTCTCCAAGGCTAATATGCCATTCGGTACATATACCACTTCCTCTCTGTCCATTTATCTGTTGATGGACATGTTGTTTGCTTGCATGTCTTGGCTATTGTAAATATTGCCGCAGTGCATGTTTGCCTATCTGTGTGTTTCTGATTTTGGTCTTTGTAGGTTATAGGCCCATTAGGGGATCGGCCGCATCATATGGTAGCTCAACTTTTACCTTTTAAATGCAGCTCCATTCTGTTCTCATGATTAGCTGTTACCGGCTTACCTCCAACCAACAGCATAGTGGGTATGCATTTGCCCACAAACCCGTCAGCATTCATTGTTTGTCGACATTTTTACTGATGGCATTTTGAAAGCTGGGTGGCGAAATCTTTTTGTAGTTTGGGTTTACATCCAAGCAATAATTCGCGATATTGAGCTTTGATCCATGTTCTTCTTTTGTTTTTAAATAGACGAGTGAGTAAAACTTACCTCTTTAAATTGTTTTCTTGAAAATATTTTCCGTGTTTTGAACTTTTTTGGCCATTACCTACCCCAGGACATGTTTTTAGGACACGTGTCATTTACAGCCCTACAATTCCTGTGAATATTAAGTGACTGTTAGCCCTGTGTTTAAAGCTGCTGCTGTGGCAAAAGGCCACAAGGCAGCAGCATTTTTCCATTCCCAAATCTGGTTACTAGGGCAGCCGAGCCTTCCTTTAAGTTCCTAGGTTGTAAATTAGAATGGAATGTGCCAGGAAAAGCCCCAGGAAGTTGATGTGTCATTAATTGTTGTTAGTGGTTTTAATTTTTTTAATTGGGGTAATGATTAGAATATTGTGTGTTCTAGGTGCACACAAGCAGGTTCACTTGAACATTGTATGTATCTATTCATGTACAGATCCTCTTCCCATGTAAATTATTATTATTTTTTGCAATAAATATTATTTATTTATTTATTTATTTATTTTTGGGCCGAATTGGGTCTTCGTTGCTGCATGTGGGCTTTCTCTAGTTGCAGTGAGCGGGGGCTAGTCTTCGTTGCGGTGCACGGGCTGCTCACTGCAGTGGCTTCTCTTGTTGCACAGCATGGGCTCTCGGCGTGTGGGCTTCAGGAGTTGTGGCGTGTGGGCTCAGTAGTTGTGGCTCGTGTCCTCTAGAGCACAGGCTCAGTGCTTGTGATGCACGGGCTTAATTGCTCTGCAGCATGCGGGATCTTCGCGGACCAGGGATCGAACCTGTGTCCCCTGCATTGGCAGGCGGATTCTTAACCACCGCCCCACCAAGGAAGCCCCCATGTAAATTAGTACAGAGCGTTCAGTAGACCTACCTTGGTATAGGATCGGTCTTTTTGATATATGTATTTAATATGTATTTGTATGTGTATGGTAACACTAATCTTAACGTATCCATTCCTCCCACCTTTCCATTTAGATAACCCTAGTTTATTCTCTATGTCTGTGAGTGTCTTTCTCTGTGGAAATATGTTCGCTTGTGTCAGTTGTTAGGTAACACCTAGTAGTGATATGACAGGATATTTGTCGTCTGCTTTCCGACTTACCTCACGTTCTGTGATTATCTCTAGGCTCACCTATGGTGCTGGAAAGAGCAGTGTTTCTTTCTTTTCCATGGCGAATATTCCATTGTGTACATGGACCACTTCTTCTTTGTGCATTCATCGGTTGATGGACATTTGGGTTGCTTCCAAGCCTTGGCTCTGCTAAATATTGATGCAGTGCAGGATTGCCAGCCTGTGTCTTTCGGATTCTGGTCTTCTCAGGGGATAGGGCCAGCAGTGGGCCTACTAGATCATATGGTAGATCAAGTTTTACCTTTAAATGCACCTCCATTCTGTTCTCACTACTGGCTGTTACCAGTTTACATCCCACCAGCAAGTAGAGGGTACACAGTTCTCTAAAACCCCTTCAGCATTTATTGTTTGTAGACTTTTTACTGATGGCATTTTGAGTGTTCGGTGGTGATACCTTTTTGTACTTTGGATTTGCATGCGTCTAATAATTCCCGATATTGAGCTTTTATCCACGTCCGGTTTTTTTTGTTTTCTTTTAACAGGAAAAGAGTAAAACTTACCTCTTCAAACTGTTTCCTTGAAAACATTGGCCGTGTTCTGAAATCTTTTCGCCACTACCTACACCAGGACATTTTTTGAGGGCAGGTGTCATTTACAACCCTGTAGTAATTGTGAATATGCAGTGACCAATAGCACTGGGTTTAAAGCTGCTGTTGCAGGAAACGGCCACAAATCGGCGGCATTTCTATATTCCCAACTCTGGTTACTAGGGCAACAGAGCCTTCCTGGAAGTCCTGTTTGTAGGTTGCAAATTAGAGTGGAATGTGCCAGGACAAACCCCCTCAGACTTATGTCTTCTTATTTGGTGTTGGTATTCTTAGTTTAATTTTTATTTTTCTCAGAGCAAATTTGGTTGCAGTGTTGTGTTGGTTCTAGGTGTACAGAATCTGTTTCATTGATACATATATCTTTTCATGTTTGGATCCTGTTCCATATAGGTTATTACAGAATGTTGTGTAGACCTCTCTTGGTATTTGGTATGTCTTTGGCGATTCGATATTTTATAAGTATTAGCATATGTCTGTTAAACCCAATCTCCTACGTTATACATTCCTCACACCTTTCCATTTGGTTAAACACAAGTTTGTTTTCTGAATATGTGAGTGTCCTTCTCTGTGGAAATAAGTTCATTAATATCAATTTTTACATAACACCTATACGTGATATCATAGGATATGTGTCTCTCGCTTTCTGACTTACTTCAAGTTGTATGATTATCTGTAGCGTCATCTATGGTGCTGCAAACGGCATTGTTTCGATTCTTTTCTGTGTGTGATATTCCATTGTGTACACGGACCTCTCTTTCGTCCATTCATTTGATGATGGACATTTTTGTTGCTTCCATGTCTTGGCTATGGTAAATACTGCTGCAATACACGATGTTCCATCTGTGTCTTTTTGATTCTGGTCTTCACAGGTGCCAGGCCCAATAGTGAGCCTTCCGGACCATATGGTAACTCAATGTTTACCTTTTCAACGCACTGCCATTCTGTTCCTATTATTGGCTGTTACCACTTCACATCCCACTTAGAGCTATAGGTTATGCTATTCTCCACAACTTCTTCAACATCTATTGTTTGTAGACTTTTTGCTGATGGTCATTCTGACTAGTGTGAGGTGATAACTTGGTGTGGATGGCATTTGCATGCGTCTAATATTCCTGATGTTGAGCTTTCATCAATATCCTTTTTATTTTTTTTAAGATTGAGTTAAACTTACAACTTCAAATTGCCCTCTTGAAAAATTTGCCGTGTTTTGAATTTCTTTGGCCCTTCCCTACTCCAGGACATTTTTTGAGGGCATGCGTCATTTACACCCCTGCAGTCCTTGTGAATATTAGTGACCATTAGTAGTGGATTTAAAGCTGCCGTTTGAGGAAGCGGCGTTGGGTGGCACCATTTGTACGTTACCAACTCTGCTTGCTAAGGTAACAGAACCTTCCTGGAAGTTGTGATTTTACATTGCAGATTACAGTGGAATGTGCCAGGACAAAGCCCCAGAAGTTTTAGCCTCCTTAATTCTTGTTTGTGTCTTTAATTTTTAGTTTTTATCAGAGCCAATTTGATTGAAACATGTCGTTTGTGCTAGGTGTGCAGAATCTTGTTCGTTTACACATATACATATATCGATTGATCTTTGTATCCTTTTCCATGTAGGTTATTACAGAGTGTTGAGTAGCCCACTGTTGGTATTCCATAGGTCTTTGGTGATTATATATTTTATATGTATTAGCATATGTTTGTTAACCCGAATATCCTAATTTATCCACTCCTCCCACCTTTTCATTGGCTCAACCATAAGTTTGCCTTCTCAGTCTGAGATTGTCTTTCTCTATGGAAATTTGTTCATTTTTATGAATTTTCAGATAACATAAGTGATATCATAGGACATTTGTCTTTCGCATTCTGACTTACTTCACGTTGTGTGATTATCTCTAGGCTCATCCGTGGTGCTGCAAATGGCATTGTTTTATATTTTTCGTGGCTAATATTCCATTCTGTTCATATACCACTTCTTCTTTGTCCATTCATCTGTTTCGGGACCTTTTTTTTGCTTCCGTGTCTTGGCTATTTAAATATTGCTGCAGTGCACATTTGCCTGCCTCTGTCTTTCCGATTCTGGTGGTCTTAGGTTATAGGCCCAGAAGGTGCCCTGCCGGATCATATGGTAGCTCACTTTTTACCTTTTAAACCACCTCCATTCTGTTGTCGTTAGTGCTGTTACCACTCTTCATCCCACCAGCAGCTAGAAGCTACAGAGTTCTCTAAAACTCCTTCAGCATTTATAGTTTGTAGACTTTTTGCTGATGGTCATTTGACTGGTGTGAGCTGAAACCTTTTTGGAGGTTGGATTTGCATGCATCTAACAATTCCTTATACTGAGCTTTAGGCATGTCTTTTGTTTTCTTTTCCTTTTTCTTTTTAAAGAGTGAGTACAACTTCCCTCTTCATATTGACTGCTTGAAAAATTTGTCATGTGTTGCATTTTCTTGGCTATTCCCTACCCCAGGGCCTTTTCTGAGGGCAGGTGTCATTTACAGCCCGGCAGTCCTTGTGAATGTTAAGTGACCATTAGCACTATGTTTACAGCTGCTGTGGTGGGAAACAGCCACAAGGCGGCAGCCTTTCTACGTTCTCAACTCTTGTTACTAGGGCAACAGCGTCTTCCTGGAAGTCGTGTTCCTCGGTTGTAAGTTAGACTGGAATGTGCTCGGACGAACCCCCAGAAATTTATGTCTCCTTACCTGTGTTTGTTTTTTAAATTGAATTTCTATTTCTTATCGAAGTAAATTTGAATAGAGTGTTGTGATTGTCTGGCTGTACAGAATCTGGTCAATTATTCATACATATATCTGTTCATCTTCGGATCCTCTTACCATGTATGTTATTACAAAGTGTTGAGTAGACCTCCCTTGGTATTTGGCAGGTGTTTGGTCACTATGTATTTTATATGTATTGGTGATTATATAATTCATATAGTTTATATGTCATATGTTCGTATACATTTAACATACATTAGTATATGTATGTTATCCCCGTAATCCTAATTTATCCAACCTCCCACCTTTCATTTTGGTTAACCGTTGGTTTGCTTTATAAGTCTGTGAGTGTCTTTTTTCTGTGGAAATATGTTCATTGGTAGCCATCTTAGGCTAACCTCTATAAAGGATATCATAAGATATTTGTCATTCCCTTTTGACTTACTTAAGATAATATGATTATTTCTAGGCTCATCTGTAGTCATGAAAACGGCATTGTTCACTTTTCTCCAAGGCTAATATGCCATTCGGTACATATACCACTTCCTCTCTGTCCATTTATCTGTTGATGGACATGTTGTTTGCTTGCATGTCTTGGCTATTGTAAATATTGCCGCAGTGCATGTTTGCCTATCTGTGTGTTTCTGATTTTGGTCTTTGTAGGTTATAGGCCCATTAGGGGATCGGCCGCATCATATGGTAGCTCAACTTTTACCTTTTAAATGCAGCTCCATTCTGTTCTCATGATTAGCTGTTACCGGCTTACCTCCAACCAACAGCATAGTGGGTATGCATTTGCCCACAAACCCGTCAGCATTCATTGTTTGTCGACATTTTTACTGATGGCATTTTGAAAGCTGGGTGGCGAAATCTTTTTGTAGTTTGGGTTTACATCCAAGCAATAATTCGCGATATTGAGCTTTGATCCATGTTCTTCTTTTGTTTTTAAATAGACGAGTGAGTAAAACTTACCTCTTTAAATTGTTTTCTTGAAAATATTTTCCGTGTTTTGAACTTTTTTGGCCATTACCTACCCCAGGACATGTTTTTAGGACACGTGTCATTTACAGCCCTACAATTCCTGTGACTATTAAGTGACTGTTAGCCCTGTGTTTAAAGCTGCTGCTGTGGCAAAAGGCCACAAGGCAGCAGCATTTTTCCATTCCCAAATCTGGTTACTAGGGCAGCCGAGCCTTCCTTTAAGTTCCTAGGTTGTAAATTAGAATGGAATGTGCCAGGAAAAGCCCCAGTAAGTTGATGTGTCATTAATTGTTGTTAGTGGTTTTAATTTTTTTAATTGGGGTAATGATTAGAATATTGTGTGTTCTAGGTGCACACAAGCAGGTTCACTTGAACATTGTATGTATCTATTCATGTACAGATCCTCTTCCCATGTAAATTATTATTATTTTTTGCAATAAATATTATTTATTTATTTATTTATTTATTTTTGGGCCGAATTGGGTCTTCGTTGCTGCATGTGGGCTTTCTCTAGTTGCAGTGAGCGGGGGCTAGTCTTCGTTGCGGTGCACGGGCTGCTCACTGCAGTGGCTTCTCTTGTTGCACAGCATGGGCTCTCGGCGTGTGGGCTTCAGGAGTTGTGGCGTGTGGGCTCAGTAGTTGTGGCTCGTGTCCTCTAGAGCACAGGCTCAGTGCTTGTGGTGCACGGGCTTAATTGCTCTGCAGCATGCGGGATCTTCGCGGACCAGGGATCGAACCTGTGTCCCCTGCATTGGCAGGCGGATTCTTAACCACCGCCCCACCAAGGAAGCCCCCATGTAAATTAGTACAGAGCGTTCAGTAGACCTACCTTGGTATAGGATCGGTCTTTTTGATATATGTATTTAATATGTATTTGTATGTGTATGGTAACACTAATCTTAACGTATCCATTCCTCCCACCTTTCCATTTAGATAACCCTAGTTTATTCTCTATGTCTGTGAGTGTCTTTCTCTGTGGAAATATGTTCGCTTGTGTCAGTTGTTAGGTAACACCTAGTAGTGATATGACAGGATATTTGTCGTCTGCTTTCCGACTTACCTCACGTTCTGTGATTATCTCTAGGCTCACCTATGGTGCTGGAAAGAGCAGTGTTTCTTTCTTTTCCATGGCGAATATTCCATTGTGTACATGGACCACTTCTTCTTTGTGCATTCATCGGTTGATGGACATTTGGGTTGCTTCCAAGCCTTGGCTCTGCTAAATATTGATGCAGTGCAGGATTGCCAGCCTGTGTCTTTCGGATTCTGGTCTTCTCAGGGGATAGGGCCAGCAGTGGGCCTACTAGATCATATGGTAGATCAAGTTTTACCTTTAAATGCACCTCCATTCTGTTCTCACTACTGGCTGTTACCAGTTTACATCCCACCAGCAAGTAGAGGGTACACAGTTCTCTAAAACCCCTTCAGCATTTATTGTTTGTAGACTTTTTACTGATGGCATTTTGAGTGTTCGGTGGTGATACCTTTTTGTACTTTGGATTTGCATGCGTCTAATAATTCCCGATATTGAGCTTTTATCCACGTCCGGTTTTTTTTGTTTTCTTTTAACAGGAAAAGAGTAAAACTTACCTCTTCAAACTGTTTCCTTGAAAACATTGGCCGTGTTCTGAAATCTTTTCGCCACTACCTACACCAGGACATTTTTTGAGGGCAGGTGTCATTTACAACCCTGTAGTAATTGTGAATATGCAGTGACCAATAGCACTGGGTTTAAAGCTGCTGTTGCAGGAAACGGCCACAAATCGGCGGCATTTCTATATTCCCAACTCTGGTTACTAGGGCAACAGAGCCTTCCTGGAAGTCCTGTTTGTAGGTTGCAAATTAGAGTGGAATGTGCCAGGACAAACCCCCTCAGACTTATGTCTTCTTATTTGGTGTTGGTATTCTTAGTTTAATTTTTATTTTTCTCAGAGCAAATTTGGTTGCAGTGTTGTGTTGGTTCTAGGTGTACAGAATCTGTTTCATTGATACATATATCTTTTCATGTTTGGATCCTGTTCCATATAGGTTATTACAGAATGTTGTGTAGACCTCTCTTGGTATTTGGTATGTCTTTGGCGATTCGATATTTTATAAGTATTAGCATATGTCTGTTAAACCCAATCTCCTACGTTATACATTCCTCACACCTTTCCATTTGGTTAAACACAAGTTTGTTTTCTGAATATGTGAGTGTCCTTCTCTGTGGAAATAAGTTCATTAATATCAATTTTTACATAACACCTATACGTGATATCATAGGATATGTGTCTCTCGCTTTCTGACTTACTTCAAGTTGTATGATTATCTGTAGCGTCATCTATGGTGCTGCAAACGGCATTGTTTCGATTCTTTTCTGTGTGTGATATTCCATTGTGTACACGGACCTCTCTTTCGTCCATTCATTTGATGATGGACATTTTTGTTGCTTCCATGTCTTGGCTATGGTAAATACTGCTGCAATACACGATGTTCCATCTGTGTCTTTTTGATTCTGGTCTTCACAGGTGCCAGGCCCAATAGTGAGCCTTCCGGACCATATGGTAACTCAATGTTTACCTTTTCAACGCACTGCCATTCTGTTCCTATTATTGGCTGTTACCACTTCACATCCCACTTAGAGCTATAGGTTATGCTATTCTCCACAACTTCTTCAACATCTATTGTTTGTAGACTTTTTGCTGATGGTCATTCTGACTAGTGTGAGGTGATAACTTGGTGTGGATGGCATTTGCATGCGTCTAATATTCCTGATGTTGAGCTTTCATCAATATCCTTTTTATTTTTTTTAAGATTGAGTTAAACTTACAACTTCAAATTGCCCTCTTGAAAAATTTGCCGTGTTTTGAATTTCTTTGGCCCTTCCCTACTCCAGGACATTTTTTGAGGGCATGCGTCATTTACACCCCTGCAGTCCTTGTGAATATTAGTGACCATTAGTAGTGGATTTAAAGCTGCCGTTTGAGGAAGCGGCGTTGGGTGGCACCATTTGTACGTTACCAACTCTGCTTGCTAAGGTAACAGAACCTTCCTGGAAGTTGTGATTTTACATTGCAGATTACAGTGGAATGTGCCAGGACAAAGCCCCAGAAGTTTTAGCCTCCTTAATTCTTGTTTGTGTCTTTAATTTTTAGTTTTTATCAGAGCCAATTTGATTGAAACATGTCGTTTGTGCTAGGTGTGCAGAATCTTGTTCGTTTACACATATACATATATCGATTGATCTTTGTATCCTTTTCCATGTAGGTTATTACAGAGTGTTGAGTAGCCCACTGTTGGTATTCCATAGGTCTTTGGTGATTATATATTTTATATGTATTAGCATATGTTTGTTAACCCGAATATCCTAATTTATCCACTCCTCCCACCTTTTCATTGGCTCAACCATAAGTTTGCCTTCTCAGTCTGAGATTGTCTTTCTCTATGGAAATTTGTTCATTTTTATGAATTTTCAGATAACATAAGTGATATCATAGGACATTTGTCTTTCGCATTCTGACTTACTTCACGTTGTGTGATTATCTCTAGGCTCATCCGTGGTGCTGCAAATGGCATTGTTTTATATTTTTCGTGGCTAATATTCCATTCTGTTCATATACCACTTCTTCTTTGTCCATTCATCTGTTTCGGGACCTTTTTTTTGCTTCCGTGTCTTGGCTATTTAAATATTGCTGCAGTGCACATTTGCCTGCCTCTGTCTTTCCGATTCTGGTGGTCTTAGGTTATAGGCCCAGAAGGTGCCCTGCCGGATCATATGGTAGCTCACTTTTTACCTTTTAAACCACCTCCATTCTGTTGTCGTTAGTGCTGTTACCACTCTTCATCCCACCAGCAGCTAGAAGCTACAGAGTTCTCTAAAACTCCTTCAGCATTTATAGTTTGTAGACTTTTTGCTGATGGTCATTTGACTGGTGTGAGCTGAAACCTTTTTGGAGGTTGGATTTGCATGCATCTAACAATTCCTTATACTGAGCTTTAGGCATGTCTTTTGTTTTCTTTTCCTTTTTCTTTTTAAAGAGTGAGTACAACTTCCCTCTTCATATTGACTGCTTGAAAAATTTGTCATGTGTTGCATTTTCTTGGCTATTCCCTACCCCAGGGCCTTTTCTGAGGGCAGGTGTCATTTACAGCCCGGCAGTCCTTGTGAATGTTAAGTGACCATTAGCACTATGTTTACAGCTGCTGTGGTGGGAAACAGCCACAAGGCGGCAGCCTTTCTACGTTCTCAACTCTTGTTACTAGGGCAACAGCGTCTTCCTGGAAGTCGTGTTCCTCGGTTGTAAGTTAGACTGGAATGTGCTCGGACAAACCCCCAGAAATTTATGTCTCCTTACCTGTGTTTGTTTTTTAAATTGAATTTCTATTTCTTATCGAAGTAAATTTGAATAGAGTGTTGTGATTGTCTGGCTGTACAGAATCTGGTCAATTATTCATACATATATCTGTTCATCTTCGGATCCTCTTACCATGTATGTTATTACAAAGTGTTGAGTAGACCTCCCTTGGTATTTGGCAGGTGTTTGGTCACTATGTATTTTATATGTATTGGTGATTATATAATTCATATAGT
This sequence comes from Balaenoptera physalus, assembly GCF_965194825.1. Classification (NCBI taxonomy): domain Eukaryota; kingdom Metazoa; phylum Chordata; class Mammalia; order Artiodactyla; family Balaenopteridae; genus Balaenoptera; species Balaenoptera physalus. The sequence continues at coordinate 12,066 of NW_028124618.1, forward strand.
TTATATGTCATATGTTCGTATACATTTAACATACATTAGTATATGTATGTTATCCCCGTAATCCTAATTTATCCAACCTCCCACCTTTCATTTTGGTTAACCGTTGGTTTGCTTTATAAGTCTGTGAGTGTCTTTTTTCTGTGGAAATATGTTCATTGGTAGCCATCTTAGGCTAACCTCTATAAAGGATATCATAAGATATTTGTCATTCCCTTTTGACTTACTTAAGATAATATGATTATTTCTAGGCTCATCTGTAGTCATGAAAACGGCATTGTTCACTTTTCTCCAAGGCTAATATGCCATTCGGTACATATACCACTTCCTCTCTGTCCATTTATCTGTTGATGGACATGTTGTTTGCTTGCATGTCTTGGCTATTGTAAATATTGCCGCAGTGCATGTTTGCCTATCTGTGTGTTTCTGATTTTGGTCTTTGTAGGTTATAGGCCCATTAGGGGATCGGCCGCATCATATGGTAGCTCAACTTTTACCTTTTAAATGCAGCTCCATTCTGTTCTCATGATTAGCTGTTACCGGCTTACCTCCAACCAACAGCATAGTGGGTATGCATTTGCCCACAAACCCGTCAGCATTCATTGTTTGTCGACATTTTTACTGATGGCATTTTGAAAGCTGGGTGGCGAAATCTTTTTGTAGTTTGGGTTTACATCCAAGCAATAATTCGCGATATTGAGCTTTGATCCATGTTCTTCTTTTGTTTTTAAATAGACGAGTGAGTAAAACTTACCTCTTTAAATTGTTTTCTTGAAAATATTTTCCGTGTTTTGAACTTTTTTGGCCATTACCTACCCCAGGACATGTTTTTAGGACACGTGTCATTTACAGCCCTACAATTCCTGTGACTATTAAGTGACTGTTAGCCCTGTGTTTAAAGCTGCTGCTGTGGCAAAAGGCCACAAGGCAGCAGCATTTTTCCATTCCCAAATCTGGTTACTAGGGCAGCCGAGCCTTCCTTTAAGTTCCTAGGTTGTAAATTAGAATGGAATGTGCCAGGAAAAGCCCCAGTAAGTTGATGTGTCATTAATTGTTGTTAGTGGTTTTAATTTTTTTAATTGGGGTAATGATTAGAATATTGTGTGTTCTAGGTGCACACAAGCAGGTTCACTTGAACATTGTATGTATCTATTCATGTACAGATCCTCTTCCCATGTAAATTATTATTATTTTTTGCAATAAATATTATTTATTTATTTATTTATTTATTTTTGGGCCGAATTGGGTCTTCGTTGCTGCATGTGGGCTTTCTCTAGTTGCAGTGAGCGGGGGCTAGTCTTCGTTGCGGTGCACGGGCTGCTCACTGCAGTGGCTTCTCTTGTTGCACAGCATGGGCTCTCGGCGTGTGGGCTTCAGGAGTTGTGGCGTGTGGGCTCAGTAGTTGTGGCTCGTGTCCTCTAGAGCACAGGCTCAGTGCTTGTGGTGCACGGGCTTAATTGCTCTGCAGCATGCGGGATCTTCGCGGACCAGGGATCGAACCTGTGTCCCCTGCATTGGCAGGCGGATTCTTAACCACCGCCCCACCAAGGAAGCCCCCATGTAAATTAGTACAGAGCGTTCAGTAGACCTACCTTGGTATAGGATCGGTCTTTTTGATATATGTATTTAATATGTATTTGTATGTGTATGGTAACACTAATCTTAACGTATCCATTCCTCCCACCTTTCCATTTAGATAACCCTAGTTTATTCTCTATGTCTGTGAGTGTCTTTCTCTGTGGAAATATGTTCGCTTGTGTCAGTTGTTAGGTAACACCTAGTAGTGATATGACAGGATATTTGTCGTCTGCTTTCCGACTTACCTCACGTTCTGTGATTATCTCTAGGCTCACCTATGGTGCTGGAAAGAGCAGTGTTTCTTTCTTTTCCATGGCGAATATTCCATTGTGTACATGGACCACTTCTTCTTTGTGCATTCATCGGTTGATGGACATTTGGGTTGCTTCCAAGCCTTGGCTCTGCTAAATATTGATGCAGTGCAGGATTGCCAGCCTGTGTCTTTCGGATTCTGGTCTTCTCAGGGGATAGGGCCAGCAGTGGGCCTACTAGATCATATGGTAGATCAAGTTTTACCTTTAAATGCACCTCCATTCTGTTCTCACTACTGGCTGTTACCAGTTTACATCCCACCAGCAAGTAGAGGGTACACAGTTCTCTAAAACCCCTTCAGCATTTATTGTTTGTAGACTTTTTACTGATGGCATTTTGAGTGTTCGGTGGTGATACCTTTTTGTACTTTGGATTTGCATGCGTCTAATAATTCCCGATATTGAGCTTTTATCCACGTCCGGTTTTTTTTGTTTTCTTTTAACAGGAAAAGAGTAAAACTTACCTCTTCAAACTGTTTCCTTGAAAACATTGGCCGTGTTCTGAAATCTTTTCGCCACTACCTACACCAGGACATTTTTTGAGGGCAGGTGTCATTTACAACCCTGTAGTAATTGTGAATATGCAGTGACCAATAGCACTGGGTTTAAAGCTGCTGTTGCAGGAAACGGCCACAAATCGGCGGCATTTCTATATTCCCAACTCTGGTTACTAGGGCAACAGAGCCTTCCTGGAAGTCCTGTTTGTAGGTTGCAAATTAGAGTGGAATGTGCCAGGACAAACCCCCTCAGACTTATGTCTTCTTATTTGGTGTTGGTATTCTTAGTTTAATTTTTATTTTTCTCAGAGCAAATTTGGTTGCAGTGTTGTGTTGGTTCTAGGTGTACAGAATCTGTTTCATTGATACATATATCTTTTCATGTTTGGATCCTGTTCCATATAGGTTATTACAGAATGTTGTGTAGACCTCTCTTGGTATTTGGTATGTCTTTGGCGATTCGATATTTTATAAGTATTAGCATATGTCTGTTAAACCCAATCTCCTACGTTATACATTCCTCACACCTTTCCATTTGGTTAAACACAAGTTTGTTTTCTGAATATGTGAGTGTCCTTCTCTGTGGAAATAAGTTCATTAATATCAATTTTTACATAACACCTATACGTGATATCATAGGATATGTGTCTCTCGCTTTCTGACTTACTTCAAGTTGTATGATTATCTGTAGCGTCATCTATGGTGCTGCAAACGGCATTGTTTCGATTCTTTTCTGTGTGTGATATTCCATTGTGTACACGGACCTCTCTTTCGTCCATTCATTTGATGATGGACATTTTTGTTGCTTCCATGTCTTGGCTATGGTAAATACTGCTGCAATACACGATGTTCCATCTGTGTCTTTTTGATTCTGGTCTTCACAGGTGCCAGGCCCAATAGTGAGCCTTCCGGACCATATGGTAACTCAATGTTTACCTTTTCAACGCACTGCCATTCTGTTCCTATTATTGGCTGTTACCACTTCACATCCCACTTAGAGCTATAGGTTATGCTATTCTCCACAACTTCTTCAACATCTATTGTTTGTAGACTTTTTGCTGATGGTCATTCTGACTAGTGTGAGGTGATAACTTGGTGTGGATGGCATTTGCATGCGTCTAATATTCCTGATGTTGAGCTTTCATCAATATCCTTTTTATTTTTTTTAAGATTGAGTTAAACTTACAACTTCAAATTGCCCTCTTGAAAAATTTGCCGTGTTTTGAATTTCTTTGGCCCTTCCCTACTCCAGGACATTTTTTGAGGGCATGCGTCATTTACACCCCTGCAGTCCTTGTGAATATTAGTGACCATTAGTAGTGGATTTAAAGCTGCCGTTTGAGGAAGCGGCGTTGGGTGGCACCATTTGTACGTTACCAACTCTGCTTGCTAAGGTAACAGAACCTTCCTGGAAGTTGTGATTTTACATTGCAGATTACAGTGGAATGTGCCAGGACAAAGCCCCAGAAGTTTTAGCCTCCTTAATTCTTGTTTGTGTCTTTAATTTTTAGTTTTTATCAGAGCCAATTTGATTGAAACATGTCGTTTGTGCTAGGTGTGCAGAATCTTGTTCGTTTACACATATACATATATCGATTGATCTTTGTATCCTTTTCCATGTAGGTTATTACAGAGTGTTGAGTAGCCCACTGTTGGTATTCCATAGGTCTTTGGTGATTATATATTTTATATGTATTAGCATATGTTTGTTAACCCGAATATCCTAATTTATCCACTCCTCCCACCTTTTCATTGGCTCAACCATAAGTTTGCCTTCTCAGTCTGAGATTGTCTTTCTCTATGGAAATTTGTTCATTTTTATGAATTTTCAGATAACATAAGTGATATCATAGGACATTTGTCTTTCGCATTCTGACTTACTTCACGTTGTGTGATTATCTCTAGGCTCATCCGTGGTGCTGCAAATGGCATTGTTTTATATTTTTCGTGGCTAATATTCCATTCTGTTCATATACCACTTCTTCTTTGTCCATTCATCTGTTTCGGGACCTTTTTTTTGCTTCCGTGTCTTGGCTATTTAAATATTGCTGCAGTGCACATTTGCCTGCCTCTGTCTTTCCGATTCTGGTGGTCTTAGGTTATAGGCCCAGAAGGTGCCCTGCCGGATCATATGGTAGCTCACTTTTTACCTTTTAAACCACCTCCATTCTGTTGTCGTTAGTGCTGTTACCACTCTTCATCCCACCAGCAGCTAGAAGCTACAGAGTTCTCTAAAACTCCTTCAGCATTTATAGTTTGTAGACTTTTTGCTGATGGTCATTTGACTGGTGTGAGCTGAAACCTTTTTGGAGGTTGGATTTGCATGCATCTAACAATTCCTTATACTGAGCTTTAGGCATGTCTTTTGTTTTCTTTTCCTTTTTCTTTTTAAAGAGTGAGTACAACTTCCCTCTTCATATTGACTGCTTGAAAAATTTGTCATGTGTTGCATTTTCTTGGCTATTCCCTACCCCAGGGCCTTTTCTGAGGGCAGGTGTCATTTACAGCCCGGCAGTCCTTGTGAATGTTAAGTGACCATTAGCACTATGTTTACAGCTGCTGTGGTGGGAAACAGCCACAAGGCGGCAGCCTTTCTACGTTCTCAACTCTTGTTACTAGGGCAACAGCGTCTTCCTGGAAGTCGTGTTCCTCGGTTGTAAGTTAGACTGGAATGTGCTCGGACAAACCCCCAGAAATTTATGTCTCCTTACCTGTGTTTGTTTTTTAAATTGAATTTCTATTTCTTATCGAAGTAAATTTGAATAGAGTGTTGTGATTGTCTGGCTGTACAGAATCTGGTCAATTATTCATACATATATCTGTTCATCTTCGGATCCTCTTACCATGTATGTTATTACAAAGTGTTGAGTAGACCTCCCTTGGTATTTGGCAGGTGTTTGGTCACTATGTATTTTATATGTATTGGTGATTATATAATTCATATAGTTTATATGTCATATGTTCGTATACATTTAACATACATTAGTATATGTATGTTATCCCCGTAATCCTAATTTATCCAACCTCCCACCTTTCATTTTGGTTAACCGTTGGTTTGCTTTATAAGTCTGTGAGTGTCTTTTTTCTGTGGAAATATGTTCATTGGTAGCCATCTTAGGCTAACCTCTATAAAGGATATCATAAGATATTTGTCATTCCCTTTTGACTTACTTAAGATAATATGATTATTTCTAGGCTCATCTGTAGTCATGAAAACGGCATTGTTCACTTTTCTCCAAGGCTAATATGCCATTCGGTACATATACCACTTCCTCTCTGTCCATTTATCTGTTGATGGACATGTTGTTTGCTTGCATGTCTTGGCTATTGTAAATATTGCCGCAGTGCATGTTTGCCTATCTGTGTGTTTCTGATTTTGGTCTTTGTAGGTTATAGGCCCATTAGGGGATCGGCCGCATCATATGGTAGCTCAACTTTTACCTTTTAAATGCAGCTCCATTCTGTTCTCATGATTAGCTGTTACCGGCTTACCTCCAACCAACAGCATAGTGGGTATGCATTTGCCCACAAACCCGTCAGCATTCATTGTTTGTCGACATTTTTACTGATGGCATTTTGAAAGCTGGGTGGCGAAATCTTTTTGTAGTTTGGGTTTACATCCAAGCAATAATTCGCGATATTGAGCTTTGATCCATGTTCTTCTTTTGTTTTTAAATAGACGAGTGAGTAAAACTTACCTCTTTAAATTGTTTTCTTGAAAATATTTTCCGTGTTTTGAACTTTTTTGGCCATTACCTACCCCAGGACATGTTTTTAGGACACGTGTCATTTACAGCCCTACAATTCCTGTGACTATTAAGTGACTGTTAGCCCTGTGTTTAAAGCTGCTGCTGTGGCAAAAGGCCACAAGGCAGCAGCATTTTTCCATTCCCAAATCTGGTTACTAGGGCAGCCGAGCCTTCCTTTAAGTTCCTAGGTTGTAAATTAGAATGGAATGTGCCAGGAAAAGCCCCAGTAAGTTGATGTGTCATTAATTGTTGTTAGTGGTTTTAATTTTTTTAATTGGGGTAATGATTAGAATATTGTGTGTTCTAGGTGCACACAAGCAGGTTCACTTGAACATTGTATGTATCTATTCATGTACAGATCCTCTTCCCATGTAAATTATTATTATTTTTTGCAATAAATATTATTTATTTATTTATTTATTTATTTTTGGGCCGAATTGGGTCTTCGTTGCTGCATGTGGGCTTTCTCTAGTTGCAGTGAGCGGGGGCTAGTCTTCGTTGCGGTGCACGGGCTGCTCACTGCAGTGGCTTCTCTTGTTGCACAGCATGGGCTCTCGGCGTGTGGGCTTCAGGAGTTGTGGCGTGTGGGCTCAGTAGTTGTGGCTCGTGTCCTCTAGAGCACAGGCTCAGTGCTTGTGGTGCACGGGCTTAATTGCTCTGCAGCATGCGGGATCTTCGCGGACCAGGGATCGAACCTGTGTCCCCTGCATTGGCAGGCGGATTCTTAACCACCGCCCCACCAAGGAAGCCCCCATGTAAATTAGTACAGAGCGTTCAGTAGACCTACCTTGGTATAGGATCGGTCTTTTTGATATATGTATTTAATATGTATTTGTATGTGTATGGTAACACTAATCTTAACGTATCCATTCCTCCCACCTTTCCATTTAGATAACCCTAGTTTATTCTCTATGTCTGTGAGTGTCTTTCTCTGTGGAAATATGTTCGCTTGTGTCAGTTGTTAGGTAACACCTAGTAGTGATATGACAGGATATTTGTCGTCTGCTTTCCGACTTACCTCACGTTCTGTGATTATCTCTAGGCTCACCTATGGTGCTGGAAAGAGCAGTGTTTCTTTCTTTTCCATGGCGAATATTCCATTGTGTACATGGACCACTTCTTCTTTGTGCATTCATCGGTTGATGGACATTTGGGTTGCTTCCAAGCCTTGGCTCTGCTAAATATTGATGCAGTGCAGGATTGCCAGCCTGTGTCTTTCGGATTCTGGTCTTCTCAGGGGATAGGGCCAGCAGTGGGCCTACTAGATCATATGGTAGATCAAGTTTTACCTTTAAATGCACCTCCATTCTGTTCTCACTACTGGCTGTTACCAGTTTACATCCCACCAGCAAGTAGAGGGTACACAGTTCTCTAAAACCCCTTCAGCATTTATTGTTTGTAGACTTTTTACTGATGGCATTTTGAGTGTTCGGTGGTGATACCTTTTTGTACTTTGGATTTGCATGCGTCTAATAATTCCCGATATTGAGCCTTTATCCACGTCCGGTTTTTTTTTTTTTCTTTTAACAGGAAAAGAGTAAAACTTACCTCTTCAAACTGTTTCCTTGAAAACATTGGCCGTGTTCTGAAATCTTTTCGCCACTACCTACACCAGGACATTTTTTGAGGGCAGGTGTCATTTACAACCCTGTAGTAATTGTGAATATGCAGTGACCAATAGCACTGGGTTTAAAGCTGCTGTTGCAGGAAACGGCCACAAATCGGCGGCATTTCTATATTCCCAACTCTGGTTACTAGGGCAACAGAGCCTTCCTGGAAGTCCTGTTTGTAGGTTGCAAATTAGAGTGGAATGTGCCAGGACAAACCCCCTCAGACTTATGTCTTCTTATTTGGTGTTGGTATTCTTAGTTTAATTTTTATTTTTCTCAGAGCAAATTTGGTTGCAGTGTTGTGTTGGTTCTAGGTGTACAGAATCTGTTTCATTGATACATATATCTTTTCATGTTTGGATCCTGTTCCATATAGGTTATTACAGAATGTTGTGTAGACCTCTCTTGGTATTTGGTATGTCTTTGGCGATTCGATATTTTATAAGTATTAGCATATGTCTGTTAAACCCAATCTCCTACGTTATACATTCCTCACACCTTTCCATTTGGTTAAACACAAGTTTGTTTTCTGAATATGTGAGTGTCCTTCTCTGTGGAAATAAGTTCATTAATATCAATTTTTACATAACACCTATACGTGATATCATAGGATATGTGTCTCTCGCTTTCTGACTTACTTCAAGTTGTATGATTATCTGTAGCGTCATCTATGGTGCTGCAAACGGCATTGTTTCGATTCTTTTCTGTGTGTGATATTCCATTGTGTACACGGACCTCTCTTTCGTCCATTCATTTGATGATGGACATTTTTGTTGCTTCCATGTCTTGGCTATGGTAAATACTGCTGCAATACACGATGTTCCATCTGTGTCTTTTTGATTCTGGTCTTCACAGGTGCCAGGCCCAATAGTGAGCCTTCCGGACCATATGGTAACTCAATGTTTACCTTTTCAACGCACTGCCATTCTGTTCCTATTATTGGCTGTTACCACTTCACATCCCACTTAGAGCTATAGGTTATGCTATTCTCCACAACTTCTTCAACATCTATTGTTTGTAGACTTTTTGCTGATGGTCATTCTGACTAGTGTGAGGTGATAACTTGGTGTGGATGGCATTTGCATGCATCTAATATTCCTGATGTTGAGCTTTCATCAATATCCTTTTTATTTTTTTTAAGATTGAGTTAAACTTACAACTTCAAATTGCCCTCTTGAAAAATTTGCCGTGTTTTGAATTTCTTTGGCCCTTCCCTACTCCAGGACATTTTTTGAGGGCATGCGTCATTTACACCCCTGCAGTCCTTGTGAATATTAGTGACCATTAGTAGTGGATTTAAAGCTGCCGTTTGAGGAAGCGGCGTTGGGTGGCACCATTTGTACGTTACCAACTCTGCTTGCTAAGGTAACAGAACCTTCCTGGAAGTTGTGATTTTACATTGCAGATTACAGTGGAATGTGCCAGGACAAAGCCCCAGAAGTTTTAGCCTCCTTAATTCTTGTTTGTGTCTTTAATTTTTAGTTTTTATCAGAGCCAATTTGATTGAAACATGTCGTTTGTGCTAGGTGTGCAGAATCTTGTTCGTTTACACATATACATATATCGATTGATCTTTGTATCCTTTTCCATGTAGGTTATTACAGAGTGTTGAGTAGCCCACTGTTGGTATTCCATAGGTCTTTGGTGATTATATATTTTATATGTATTAGCATATGTTTGTTAACCCGAATATCCTAATTTATCCACTCCTCCCACCTTTTCATTGGCTCAACCATAAGTTTGCCTTCTCAGTCTGAGATTGTCTTTCTCTATGGAAATTTGTTCATTTTTATGAATTTTCAGATAACATAAGTGATATCATAGGACATTTGTCTTTCGCATTCTGACTTACTTCACGTTGTGTGATTATCTCTAGGCTCATCCGTGGTGCTGCAAATGGCATTGTTTTATATTTTTCGTGGCTAATATTCCATTCTGTTCATATACCACTTCTTCTTTGTCCATTCATCTGTTTCGGGACCTTTTTTTTGCTTCCGTGTCTTGGCTATTTAAATATTGCTGCAGTGCACATTTGCCTGCCTCTGTCTTTCCGACTCTGGTGGTCTTAGGTTATAGGCCCAGAAGGTGCCCTGCCGGATCATATGGTAGCTCACTTTTTACCTTTTAAACCACCTCCATTCTGTTGTCGTTAGTGCTGTTACCACTCTTCATCCCACCAGCAGCTAGAAGCTACAGAGTTCTCTAAAACTCCTTCAGCATTTATAGTTTGTAGACTTTTTGCTGATGGTCATTTGACTGGTGTGAGCTGAAACCTTTTTGGAGGTTGGATTTGCATGCATCTAACAATTCCTTATACTGAGCTTTAGGCATGTCTTTTGTTTTCTTTTCCTTTTTCTTTTTAAAGAGTGAGTACAACTTCCCTCTTCATATTGACTGCTTGAAAAATTTGTCATGTGTTGCATTTTCTTGGCTATTCCCTACCCCAGGGCCTTTTCTGAGGGCAGGTGTCATTTACAGCCCGGCAGTCCTTGTGAATGTTAAGTGACCATTAGCACTATGTTTACAGCTGCTGTGGTGGGAAACAGCCACAAGGCGGCAGCCTTTCTACGTTCTCAACTCTTGTTACTAGGGCAATAGAGTCTTCCTGGAAGTCGTGTTCCTCGGTTGTAAGTTAGACTGGAATGTGCTCGGACAAACCCCCAGAAATTTATGTCTCCTTACCTGTGTTTGTTTTTTAAATTGAATTTCTATTTCTTATCGAAGTAAATTTGAATAGAGTGTTGTGATTGTCTGGCTGTACAGAATCTGGTCAATTATTCATACATATATCTGTTCATCTTCGGATCCTCTTACCATGTATGTTATTACAAAGTGTTGAGTAGACCTCCCTTGGTATTTGGCAGGTGTTTGGTCACTATGTATTTTATATGTATTGGTGATTATATAATTCATATAGTTTATATGTCATATGTTCGTATACATTTAACATACATTAGTATATGTATGTTATCCCCGTAATCCTAATTTATCCAACCTCCCACCTTTCATTTTGGTTAACCGTTGGTTTGCTTTATAAGTCTGTGAGTGTCTTTTTTCTGTGGAAATATGTTCATTGGTAGCCATCTTAGGCTAACCTCTATAAAGGATATCATAAGATATTTGTCATTCCCTTTTGACTTACTTAAGATAATATGATTATTTCTAGGCTCATCTGTAGTCATGAAAACGGCATTGTTCACTTTTCTCCAAGGCTAATATGCCATTCGGTACATATACCACTTCCTCTCTGTCCATTTATCTGTTGATGGACATGTTGTTTGCTTGCATGTCTTGGCTATTGTAAATATTGCCGCAGTGCATGTTTGCCTATCTGTGTGTTTCTGATTTTGGTCTTTGTAGGTTATAGGCCCATTAGGGGATCGGCCGCATCATATGGTAGCTCAACTTTTACCTTTTAAATGCAGCTCCATTCTGTTCTCATGATTAGCTGTTACCGGCTTACCTCCAACCAACAGCATAGTGGGTATGCATTTGCCCACAAACCCGTCAGCATTCATTGTTTGTCGACATTTTTACTGATGGCATTTTGAAAGCTGGGTGGCGAAATCTTTTTGTAGTTTGGGTTTACATCCAAGCAATAATTCGCGATATTGAGCTTTGATCCATGTTCTTCTTTTGTTTTTAAATAGACGAGTGAGTAAAACTTACCTCTTTAAATTGTTTTCTTGAAAATATTTTCCGTGTTTTGAACTTTTTTGGCCATTACCTACCCCAGGACATGTTTTTAGGACACGTGTCATTTACAGCCCTACAATTCCTGTGAATATTAAGTGACTGTTAGCCCTGTGTTTAAAGCTGCTGCTGTGGCAAAAGGCCACAAGGCAGCAGCATTTTTCCATTCCCAAATCTGGTTACTAGGGCAGCCGAGCCTTCCTTTAAGTTCCTAGGTTGTAAATTAGAATGGAATGTGCCAGGAAAAGCCCCAGGAAGTTGATGTGTCATTAATTGTTGTTAGTGGTTTTAATTTTTTTAATTGGGGTAATGATTAGAATATTGTGTGTTCTAGGTGCACACAAGCAGGTTCACTTGAACATTGTATGTATCTATTCATGTACAGATCCTCTTCCCATGTAAATTATTATTATTTTTTGCAATAAATATTATTTATTTATTTATTTATTTATTTTTGGGCCGAATTGGGTCTTCGTTGCTGCATGTGGGCTTTCTCTAGTTGCAGTGAGCGGGGGCTAGTCTTCGTTGCGGTGCACGGGCTGCTCACTGCAGTGGCTTCTCTTGTTGCACAGCATGGGCTCTCGGCGTGTGGGCTTCAGGAGTTGTGGCGTGTGGGCTCAGTAGTTGTGGCTCGTGTCCTCTAGAGCACAGGCTCAGTGCTTGTGATGCACGGGCTTAATTGCTCTGCAGCATGCGGGATCTTCGCGGACCAGGGATCGAACCTGTGTCCCCTGCATTGGCAGGCGGATTCTTAACCACCGCCCCACCAAGGAAGCCCCCATGTAAATTAGTACAGAGCGTTCAGTAGACCTACCTTGGTATAGGATCGGTCTTTTTGATATATGTATTTAATATGTATTTGTATGTGTATGGTAACACTAATCTTAACGTATCCATTCCTCCCACCTTTCCATTTAGATAACCCTAGTTTATTCTCTATGTCTGTGAGTGTCTTTCTCTGTGGAAATATGTTCGCTTGTGTCAGTTGTTAGGTAACACCTAGTAGTGATATGACAGGATATTTGTCGTCTGCTTTCCGACTTACCTCACGTTCTGTGATTATCTCTAGGCTCACCTATGGTGCTGGAAAGAGCAGTGTTTCTTTCTTTTCCATGGCGAATATTCCATTGTGTACATGGACCACTTCTTCTTTGTGCATTCATCGGTTGATGGACATTTGGGTTGCTTCCAAGCCTTGGCTCTGCTAAATATTGATGCAGTGCAGGATTGCCAGCCTGTGTCTTTCGGATTCTGGTCTTCTCAGGGGATAGGGCCAGCAGTGGGCCTACTAGATCATATGGTAGATCAAGTTTTACCTTTAAATGCACCTCCATTCTGTTCTCACTACTGGCTGTTACCAGTTTACATCCCACCAGCAAGTAGAGGGTACACAGTTCTCTAAAACCCCTTCAGCATTTATTGTTTGTAGACTTTTTACTGATGGCATTTTGAGTGTTCGGTGGTGATACCTTTTTGTACTTTGGATTTGCATGCGTCTAATAATTCCCGATATTGAGCTTTTATCCACGTCCGGTTTTTTTTTTCTTTTAACAGGAAAAGAGTAAAACTTACCTCTTCAAACTGTTTCCTTGAAAACATTGGCCGTGTTCTGAAATCTTTTCGCCACTACCTACACCAGGACATTTTTTGAGGGCAGGTGTCATTTACAACCCTGTAGTAATTGTGAATATGCAGTGACCAATAGCACTGGGTTTAAAGCTGCTGTTGCAGGAAACGGCCACAAATCGGCGGCATTTCTATATTCCCAACTCTGGTTACTAGGGCAACAGAGCCTTCCTGGAAGTCCTGTTTGTAGGTTGCAAATTAGAGTGGAATGTGCCAGGACAAACCCCCTCAGACTTATGTCTTCTTATTTGGTGTTGGTATTCTTAGTTTAATTTTTATTTTTCTCAGAGCAAATTTGGTTGCAGTGTTGTGTTGGTTCTAGGTGTACAGAATCTGTTTCATTGATACATATATCTTTTCATGTTTGGATCCTGTTCCATATAGGTTATTACAGAATGTTGTGTAGACCTCTCTTGGTATTTGGTATGTCTTTGGCGATTCGATATTTTATAAGTATTAGCATATGTCTGTTAAACCCAATCTCCTACGTTATACATTCCTCACACCTTTCCATTTGGTTAAACACAAGTTTGTTTTCTGAATATGTGAGTGTCCTTCTCTGTGGAAATAAGTTCATTAATATCAATTTTTACATAACACCTATACGTGATATCATAGGATATGTGTCTCTCGCTTTCTGACTTACTTCAAGTTGTATGATTATCTGTAGCGTCATCTATGGTGCTGCAAACGGCATTGTTTCGATTCTTTTCTGTGTGTGATATTCCATTGTGTACACGGACCTCTCTTTCGTCCATTCATTTGATGATGGACATTTTTGTTGCTTCCATGTCTTGGCTATGGTAAATACTGCTGCAATACACGATGTTCCATCTGTGTCTTTTTGATTCTGGTCTTCACAGGTGCCAAGCCCAATAGTGAGCCTTCCGGACCATATGGTAACTCAATGTTTACCTTTTCAACGCACTGCCATTCTGTTCCTATTATTGGCTGTTACCACTTCACATCCCACTTAGAGCTATAGGTTATGCTATTCTCCACAACTTCTTCAACATCTATTGTTTGTAGACTTTTTGCTGATGGTCATTCTGACTAGTGTGAGGTGATAACTTGGTGTGGATGGCATTTGCATGCGTCTAATATTCCTGATGTTGAGCTTTCATCAATATCCTTTTTATTTTTTTTAAGATTGAGTTAAACTTACAACTTCAAATTGCCCTCTTGAAAAATTTGCCGTGTTTTGAATTTCTTTGGCCCTTCCCTACTCCAGGACATTTTTTGAGGGCATGCGTCATTTACACCCCTGCAGTCCTTGTGAATATTAGTGACCATTAGTAGTGGATTTAAAGCTGCCGTTTGAGGAAGCGGCGTTGGGTGGCACCATTTGTACGTTACCAACTCTGCTTGCTAAGGTAACAGAACCTTCCTGGAAGTTGTGATTTTACATTGCAGATTACAGTGGAATGTGCCAGGACAAAGCCCCAGAAGTTTTAGCCTCCTTAATTCTTGTTTGTGTCTTTAATTTTTAGTTTTTATCAGAGCCAATTTGATTGAAACATGTCGTTTGTGCTAGGTGTGCAGAATCTTGTTCGTTTACACATATACATATATCGATTGATCTTTGTATCCTTTTCCATGTAGGTTATTACAGTGTTGAGTAGCCCACTGTTGGTATTCCATAGGTCTTTGGTGATTATATATTTTATATGTATTAGCATATGTTTGTTAACCCGAATATCCTAATTTATCCACTCCTCCCACCTTTTCATTGGCTCAACCATAAGTTTGCCTTCTCAGTCTGAGATTGTCTTTCTCTATGGAAATTTGTTCATTTTTATGAATTTTCAGATAACATAAGTGATATCATAGGACATTTGTCTTTCGCATTCTGACTTACTTCACGTTGTGTGATTATCTCTAGGCTCATCCGTGGTGCTGCAAATGGCATTGTTTTATATTTTTCGTGGCTAATATTCCATTCTGTTCATATACCACTTCTTCTTTGTCCATTCATCTGTTTCGGGACCTTTTTTTTGCTTCCGTGTCTTGGCTATTTAAATATTGCTGCAGTGCACATTTGCCTGCCTCTGTCTTTCCGACTCTGGTGGTCTTAGGTTATAGGCCCAGAAGGTGCCCTGCCGGATCATATGGTAGCTCACTTTTTACCTTTTAAACCACCTCCATTCTGTTGTCGTTAGTGCTGTTACCACTCTTCATCCCACCAGCAGCTAGAAGCTACAGAGTTCTCTAAAACTCCTTCAGCATTTATAGTTTGTAGACTTTTTGCTGATGGTCATTTGACTGGTGTGAGCTGAAACCTTTTTGGAGGTTGGATTTGCATGCATCTAACAATTCCTTATACTGAGCTTTAGGCATGTCTTTTGTTTTCTTTTCCTTTTTCTTTTTAAAGAGTGAGTACAACTTCCCTCTTCATATTGACTGCTTGAAAAATTTGTCATGTGTTGCATTTTCTTGGCTATTCCCTACCCCAGGGCCTTTTCTGAGGGCAGGTGTCATTTACAGCCCGGCAGTCCTTGTGAATGTTAAGTGACCATTAGCACTATGTTTACAGCTGCTGTGGTGGGAAACAGCCACAAGGCGGCAGCCTTTCTACGTTCTCAACTCTTGTTACTAGGGCAACAGAGTCTTCCTGGAAGTCGTGTTCCTCGGTTGTAAGTTAGACTGGAATGTGCTCGGACAAACCCCCAGAAATTTATGTCTCCTTACCTGTGTTTGTTTTTTAAATTGAATTTCTATTTCTTATCGAAGTAAATTTGAATAGAGTGTTGTGATTGTCTGGCTGTACAGAATCTGGTCAATTATTCATACATATATCTGTTCATCTTCGGATCCTCTTACCATGTATGTTATTACAAAGTGTTGAGTAGACCTCCCTTGGTATTTGGCAGGTGTTTGGTCACTATGTATTTTATATGTATTGGTGATTATATAATTCATATAGTTTATATGTCATATGTTCGTATACATTTAACATACATTAGTATATGTATGTTATCCCCGTAATCCTAATTTATCCAACCTCCCACCTTTCATTTTGGTTAACCGTTGGTTTGCTTTATAAGTCTGTGAGTGTCTTTTTTCTGTGGAAATATGTTCATTGGTAGCCATCTTAGGCTAACCTCTATAAAGGATATCATAAGATATTTGTCATTCCCTTTTGACTTACTTAAGATAATATGATTATTTCTAGGCTCATCTGTAGTCATGAAAACGGCATTGTTCACTTTTCTCCAAGGCTAATATGCCATTCGGTACATATACCACTTCCTCTCTGTCCATTTATCTGTTGATGGACATGTTGTTTGCTTGCATGTCTTGGCTATTGTAAATATTGCCGCAGTGCATGTTTGCCTATCTGTGTGTTTCTGATTTTGGTCTTTGTAGGTTATAGGCCCATTAGGGGATCGGCCGCATCATATGGTAGCTCAACTTTTACCTTTTAAATGCAGCTCCATTCTGTTCTCATGATTAGCTGTTACCGGCTTACCTCCAACCAACAGCATAGTGGGTATGCATTTGCCCACAAACCCGTCAGCATTCATTGTTTGTCGACATTTTTACTGATGGCATTTTGAAAGCTGGGTGGCGAAATCTTTTTGTAGTTTGGGTTTACATCCAAGCAATAATTCGCGATATTGAGCTTTGATCCATGTTCTTCTTTTGTTTTTAAATAGACGAGTGAGTAAAACTTACCTCTTTAAATTGTTTTCTTGAAAATATTTTCCGTGTTTTGAACTTTTTTGGCCATTACCTACCCCAGGACATGTTTTTAGGACACGTGTCATTTACAGCCCTACAATTCCTGTGAATATTAAGTGACTGTTAGCCCTGTGTTTAAAGCTGCTGCTGTGGCAAAAGGCCACAAGGCAGCAGCATTTTTCCATTCCCAAATCTGGTTACTAGGGCAGCCGAGCCTTCCTTTAAGTTCCTAGGTTGTAAATTAGAATGGAATGTGCCAGGAAAAGCCCCAGGAAGTTGATGTGTCATTAATTGTTGTTAGTGGTTTTAATTTTTTTAATTGGGGTAATGATTAGAATATTGTGTGTTCTAGGTGCACACAAGCAGGTTCACTTGAACATTGTATGTATCTATTCATGTACAGATCCTCTTCCCATGTAAATTATTATTATTTTTTGCAATAAATATTATTTATTTATTTATTTATTTATTTTTGGGCCGAATTGGGTCTTCGTTGCTGCATGTGGGCTTTCTCTAGTTGCAGTGAGCGGGGGCTAGTCTTCGTTGCGGTGCACGGGCTGCTCACTGCAGTGGCTTCTCTTGTTGCACAGCATGGGCTCTCGGCGTGTGGGCTTCAGGAGTTGTGGCGTGTGGGCTCAGTAGTTGTGGCTCGTGTCCTCTAGAGCACAGGCTCAGTGCTTGTGATGCACGGGCTTAATTGCTCTGCAGCATGCGGGATCTTCGCGGACCAGGGATCGAACCTGTGTCCCCTGCATTGGCAGGCGGATTCTTAACCACCGCCCCACCAAGGAAGCCCCCATGTAAATTAGTACAGAGCGTTCAGTAGACCTACCTTGGTATAGGATCGGTCTTTTTGATATATGTATTTAATATGTATTTGTATGTGTATGGTAACACTAATCTTAACGTATCCATTCCTCCCACCTTTCCATTTAGATAACCCTAGTTTATTCTCTATGTCTGTGAGTGTCTTTCTCTGTGGAAATATGTTCGCTTGTGTCAGTTGTTAGGTAACACCTAGTAGTGATATGACAGGATATTTGTCGTCTGCTTTCCGACTTACCTCACGTTCTGTGATTATCTCTAGGCTCACCTATGGTGCTGGAAAGAGCAGTGTTTCTTTCTTTTCCATGGCGAATATTCCATTGTGTACATGGACCACTTCTTCTTTGTGCATTCATCGGTTGATGGACATTTGGGTTGCTTCCAAGCCTTGGCTCTGCTAAATATTGATGCAGTGCAGGATTGCCAGCCTGTGTCTTTCGGATTCTGGTCTTCTCAGGGGATAGGGCCAGCAGTGGGCCTACTAGATCATATGGTAGATCAAGTTTTACCTTTAAATGCACCTCCATTCTGTTCTCACTACTGGCTGTTACCAGTTTACATCCCACCAGCAAGTAGAGGGTACACAGTTCTCTAAAACCCCTTCAGCATTTATTGTTTGTAGACTTTTTACTGATGGCATTTTGAGTGTTCGGTGGTGATACCTTTTTGTACTTTGGATTTGCATGCGTCTAATAATTCCCGATATTGAGCTTTTATCCACGTCCGGTTTTTTTTTTCTTTTAACAGGAAAAGAGTAAAACTTACCTCTTCAAACTGTTTCCTTGAAAACATTGGCCGTGTTCTGAAATCTTTTCGCCACTACCTACACCAGGACATTTTTTGAGGGCAGGTGTCATTTACAACCCTGTAGTAATTGTGAATATGCAGTGACCAATAGCACTGGGTTTAAAGCTGCTGTTGCAGGAAACGGCCACAAATCGGCGGCATTTCTATATTCCCAACTCTGGTTACTAGGGCAACAGAGCCTTCCTGGAAGTCCTGTTTGTAGGTTGCAAATTAGAGTGGAATGTGCCAGGACAAACCCCCTCAGACTTATGTCTTCTTATTTGGTGTTGGTATTCTTAGTTTAATTTTTATTTTTCTCAGAGCAAATTTGGTTGCAGTGTTGTGTTGGTTCTAGGTGTACAGAATCTGTTTCATTGATACATATATCTTTTCATGTTTGGATCCTGTTCCATATAGGTTATTACAGAATGTTGTGTAGACCTCTCTTGGTATTTGGTATGTCTTTGGCGATTCGATATTTTATAAGTATTAGCATATGTCTGTTAAACCCAATCTCCTACGTTATACATTCCTCACACCTTTCCATTTGGTTAAACACAAGTTTGTTTTCTGAATATGTGAGTGTCCTTCTCTGTGGAAATAAGTTCATTAATATCAATTTTTACATAACACCTATACGTGATATCATAGGATATGTGTCTCTCGCTTTCTGACTTACTTCAAGTTGTATGATTATCTGTAGCGTCATCTATGGTGCTGCAAACGGCATTGTTTCGATTCTTTTCTGTGTGTGATATTCCATTGTGTACACGGACCTCTCTTTCGTCCATTCATTTGATGATGGACATTTTTGTTGCTTCCATGTCTTGGCTATGGTAAATACTGCTGCAATACACGATGTTCCATCTGTGTCTTTTTGATTCTGGTCTTCACAGGTGCCAGGCCCAATAGTGAGCCTTCCGGACCATATGGTAACTCAATGTTTACCTTTTCAACGCACTGCCATTCTGTTCCTATTATTGGCTGTTACCACTTCACATCCCACTTAGAGCTATAGGTTATGCTATTCTCCACAACTTCTTCAACATCTATTGTTTGTAGACTTTTTGCTGATGGTCATTCTGACTAGTGTGAGGTGATAACTTGGTGTGGATGGCATTTGCATGCGTCTAATATTCCTGATGTTGAGCTTTCATCAATATCCTTTTTATTTTTTTTAAGATTGAGTTAAACTTACAACTTCAAATTGCCCTCTTGAAAAATTTGCCGTGTTTTGAATTTCTTTGGCCCTTCCCTACTCCAGGACATTTTTTGAGGGCATGCGTCATTTACACCCCTGCAGTCCTTGTGAATATTAGTGACCATTAGTAGTGGATTTAAAGCTGCCGTTTGAGGAAGCGGCGTTGGGTGGCACCATTTGTACGTTACCAACTCTGCTTGCTAAGGTAACAGAACCTTCCTGGAAGTTGTGATTTTACATTGCAGATTACAGTGGAATGTGCCAGGACAAAGCCCCAGAAGTTTTAGCCTCCTTAATTCTTGTTTGTGTCTTTAATTTTTAGTTTTTATCAGAGCCAATTTGATTGAAACATGTCGTTTGTGCTAGGTGTGCAGAATCTTGTTCGTTTACACATATACATATATCGATTGATCTTTGTATCCTTTTCCATGTAGGTTATTACAGAGTGTTGAGTAGCCCACTGTTGGTATTCCATAGGTCTTTGGTGATTATATATTTTATATGTATTAGCATATGTTTGTTAACCCGAATATCCTAATTTATCCACTCCTCCCACCTTTTCATTGGCTCAACCATAAGTTTGCCTTCTCAGTCTGAGATTGTCTTTCTCTATGGAAATTTGTTCATTTTTATGAATTTTCAGATAACATAAGTGATATCATAGGACATTTGTCTTTCGCATTCTGACTTACTTCACGTTGTGTGATTATCTCTAGGCTCATCCGTGGTGCTGCAAATGGCATTGTTTTATATTTTTCGTGGCTAATATTCCATTCTGTTCATATACCACTTCTTCTTTGTCCATTCATCTGTTTCGGGACCTTTTTTTTGCTTCCGTGTCTTGGCTATTTAAATATTGCTGCAGTGCACATTTGCCTGCCTCTGTCTTTCCGATTCTGGTGGTCTTAGGTTATAGGCCCAGAAGGTGCCCTGCCGGATCATATGGTAGCTCACTTTTTACCTTTTAAACCACCTCCATTCTGTTGTCGTTAGTGCTGTTACCACTCTTCATCCCACCAGCAGCTAGAAGCTACAGAGTTCTCTAAAACTCCTTCAGCATTTATAGTTTGTAGACTTTTTGCTGATGGTCATTTGACTGGTGTGAGCTGAAACCTTTTTGGAGGTTGGATTTGCATGCATCTAACAATTCCTTATACTGAGCTTTAGGCATGTCTTTTGTTTTCTTTTCCTTTTTCTTTTTAAAGAGTGAGTACAACTTCCCTCTTCACATTGACTGCTTGAAAAATTTGTCATGTGTTGCATTTTCTTGGCTATTCCCTACCCCAGGGCCTTTTCTGAGGGCAGGTGTCATTTACAGCCCGGCAGTCCTTGTGAATGTTAAGTGACCATTAGCACTATGTTTACAGCTGCTGTGGTGGGAAACAGCCACAAGGCGGCAGCCTTTCTACGTTCTCAACTCTTGTTACTAGGGCAACAGCGTCTTCCTGGAAGTCGTGTTCCTCGGTTGTAAGTTAGACTGGAATGTGCTCGGACAAACCCCCAGAAATTTATGTCTCCTTACCTGTGTTTGTTTTTTAAATTGAATTTCTATTTCTTATCGAAGTAAATTTGAATAGAGTGTTGTGATTGTCTGGCTGTACAGAATCTGGTCAATTATTCATACATATATCTGTTCATCTTCGGATCCTCTTACCATGTATGTTATTACAAAGTGTTGAGTAGACCTCCCTTGGTATTTGGCAGGTGTTTGGTCACTATGTATTTTATATGTATTGGTGATTATATAATTCATATAGTTTATATGTCATATGTTCGTATACATTTAACATACATTAGTATATGTATGTTATCCCCGTAATCCTAATTTATCCAACCTCCCACCTTTCATTTTGGTTAACCGTTGGTTTGCTTTATAAGTCTGTGAGTGTCTTTTTTCTGTGGAAATATGTTCATTGGTAGCCATCTTAGGCTAACCTCTATAAAGGATATCATAAGATATTTGTCATTCCCTTTTGACTTACTTAAGATAATATGATTATTTCTAGGCTCATCTGTAGTCATGAAAACGGCATTGTTCACTTTTCTCCAAGGCTAATATGCCATTCGGTACATATACCACTTCCTCTCTGTCCATTTATCTGTTGATGGACATGTTGTTTGCTTGCATGTCTTGGCTATTGTAAATATTGCCGCAGTGCATGTTTGCCTATCTGTGTGTTTCTGATTTTGGTCTTTGTAGGTTATAGGCCCATTAGGGGATCGGCCGCATCATATGGTAGCTCAACTTTTACCTTTTAAATGCAGCTCCATTCTGTTCTCATGATTAGCTGTTACCGGCTTACCTCCAACCAACAGCATAGTGGGTATGCATTTGCCCACAAACCCGTCAGCATTCATTGTTTGTCGACATTTTTACTGATGGCATTTTGAAAGCTGGGTGGCGAAATCTTTTTGTAGTTTGGGTTTACATCCAAGCAATAATTCGCGATATTGAGCTTTGATCCATGTTCTTCTTTTGTTTTTAAATAGACGAGTGAGTAAAACTTACCTCTTTAAATTGTTTTCTTGAAAATATTTTCCGTGTTTTGAACTTTTTTGGCCATTACCTACCCCAGGACATGTTTTTAGGACACGTGTCATTTACAGCCCTACAATTCCTGTGAATATTAAGTGACTGTTAGCCCTGTGTTTAAAGCTGCTGCTGTGGCAAAAGGCCACAAGGCAGCAGCATTTTTCCATTCCCAAATCTGGTTACTAGGGCAGCCGAGCCTTCCTTTAAGTTCCTAGGTTGTAAATTAGAATGGAATGTGCCAGGAAAAGCCCCAGGAAGTTGATGTGTCATTAATTGTTGTTAGTGGTTTTAATTTTTTTAATTGGGGTAATGATTAGAATATTGTGTGTTCTAGGTGCACACAAGCAGGTTCACTTGAACATTGTATGTATCTATTCATGTACAGATCCTCTTCCCATGTAAATTATTATTATTTTTTGCAATAAATATTATTTATTTATTTATTTATTTATTTTTGGGCCGAATTGGGTCTTCGTTGCTGCATGTGGGCTTTCTCTAGTTGCAGTGAGCGGGGGCTAGTCTTCGTTGCGGTGCACGGGCTGCTCACTGCAGTGGCTTCTCTTGTTGCACAGCATGGGCTCTCGGCGTGTGGGCTTCAGGAGTTGTGGCGTGTGGGCTCAGTAGTTGTGGCTCGTGTCCTCTAGAGCACAGGCTCAGTGCTTGTGGTGCACGGGCTTAATTGCTCTGCAGCATGCGGGATCTTCGCGGACCAGGGATCGAACCTGTGTCCCCTGCATTGGCAGGCGGATTCTTAACCACCGCCCCACCAAGGAAGCCCCCATGTAAATTAGTACAGAGCGTTCAGTAGACCTACCTTGGTATAGGATCGGTCTTTTTGATATATGTATTTAATATGTATTTGTATGTGTATGGTAACACTAATCTTAACGTATCCATTCCTCCCACCTTTCCATTTAGATAACCCTAGTTTATTCTCTATGTCTGTGAGTGTCTTTCTCTGTGGAAATATGTTCGCTTGTGTCAGTTGTTAGGTAACACCTAGTAGTGATATGACAGGATATTTGTCGTCTGCTTTCCGACTTACCTCACGTTCTGTGATTATCTCTAGGCTCACCTATGGTGCTGGAAAGAGCAGTGTTTCTTTCTTTTCCATGGCGAATATTCCATTGTGTACATGGACCACTTCTTCTTTGTGCATTCATCGGTTGATGGACATTTGGGTTGCTTCCAAGCCTTGGCTCTGCTAAATATTGATGCAGTGCAGGATTGCCAGCCTGTGTCTTTCGGATTCTGGTCTTCTCAGGGGATAGGGCCAGCAGTGGGCCTACTAGATCATATGGTAGATCAAGTTTTACCTTTAAATGCACCTCCATTCTGTTCTCACTACTGGCTGTTACCAGTTTACATCCCACCAGCAAGTAGAGGGTACACAGTTCTCTAAAACCCCTTCAGCATTTATTGTTTGTAGACTTTTTACTGATGGCATTTTGAGTGTTCGGTGGTGATACCTTTTTGTACTTTGGATTTGCATGCGTCTAATAATTCCCGATATTGAGCTTTTATCCACGTCCGGTTTTTTTTTTTCTTTTAACAGGAAAAGAGTAAAACTTACCTCTTCAAACTGTTTCCTTGAAAACATTGGCCGTGTTCTGAAATCTTTTCGCCACTACCTACACCAGGACATTTTTTGAGGGCAGGTGTCATTTACAACCCTGTAGTAATTGTGAATATGCAGTGACCAATAGCACTGGGTTTAAAGCTGCTGTTGCAGGAAACGGCCACAAATCGGCGGCATTTCTATATTCCCAACTCTGGTTACTAGGGCAACAGAGCCTTCCTGGAAGTCCTGTTTGTAGGTTGCAAATTAGAGTGGAATGTGCCAGGACAAACCCCCTCAGACTTATGTCTTCTTATTTGGTGTTGGTATTCTTAGTTTAATTTTTATTTTTCTCAGAGCAAATTTGGTTGCAGTGTTGTGTTGGTTCTAGGTGTACAGAATCTGTTTCATTGATACATATATCTTTTCATGTTTGGATCCTGTTCCATATAGGTTATTACAGAATGTTGTGTAGACCTCTCTTGGTATTTGGTATGTCTTTGGCGATTCGATATTTTATAAGTATTAGCATATGTCTGTTAAACCCAATCTCCTACGTTATACATTCCTCACACCTTTCCATTTGGTTAAACACAAGTTTGTTTTCTGAATATGTGAGTGTCCTTCTCTGTGGAAATAAGTTCATTAATATCAATTTTTACATAACACCTATACGTGATATCATAGGATATGTGTCTCTCGCTTTCTGACTTACTTCAAGTTGTATGATTATCTGTAGCGTCATCTATGGTGCTGCAAACGGCATTGTTTCGATTCTTTTCTGTGTGTGATATTCCATTGTGTACACGGACCTCTCTTTCGTCCATTCATTTGATGATGGACATTTTTGTTGCTTCCATGTCTTGGCTATGGTAAATACTGCTGCAATACACGATGTTCCATCTGTGTCTTTTTGATTCTGGTCTTCACAGGTGCCAGGCCCAATAGTGAGCCTTCCGGACCATATGGTAACTCAATGTTTACCTTTTCAACGCACTGCCATTCTGTTCCTATTATTGGCTGTTACCACTTCACATCCCACTTAGAGCTATAGGTTATGCTATTCTCCACAACTTCTTCAACATCTATTGTTTGTAGACTTTTTGCTGATGGTCATTCTGACTAGTGTGAGGTGATAACTTGGTGTGGATGGCATTTGCATGCGTCTAATATTCCTGATGTTGAGCTTTCATCAATATCCTTTTTATTTTTTTTAAGATTGAGTTAAACTTACAACTTCAAATTGCCCTCTTGAAAAATTTGCCGTGTTTTGAATTTCTTTGGCCCTTCCCTACTCCAGGACATTTTTTGAGGGCATGCGTCATTTACACCCCTGCAGTCCTTGTGAATATTAGTGACCATTAGTAGTGGATTTAAAGCTGCCGTTTGAGGAAGCGGCGTTGGGTGGCACCATTTGTACGTTACCAACTCTGCTTGCTAAGGTAACAGAACCTTCCTGGAAGTTGTGATTTTACATTGCAGATTACAGTGGAATGTGCCAGGACAAAGCCCCAGAAGTTTTAGCCTCCTTAATTCTTGTTTGTGTCTTTAATTTTTAGTTTTTATCAGAGCCAATTTGATTGAAACATGTCGTTTGTGCTAGGTGTGCAGAATCTTGTTCGTTTACACATATACATATATCGATTGATCTTTGTATCCTTTTCCATGTAGGTTATTACAGAGTGTTGAGTAGCCCACTGTTGGTATTCCATAGGTCTTTGGTGATTATATATTTTATATGTATTAGCATATGTTTGTTAACCCGAATATCCTAATTTATCCACTCCTCCCACCTTTTCATTGGCTCAACCATAAGTTTGCCTTCTCAGTCTGAGATTGTCTTTCTCTATGGAAATTTGTTCATTTTTATGAATTTTCAGATAACATAAGTGATATCATAGGACATTTGTCTTTCGCATTCTGACTTACTTCACGTTGTGTGATTATCTCTAGGCTCATCCGTGGTGCTGCAAATGGCATTGTTTTATATTTTTCGTGGCTAATATTCCATTCTGTTCATATACCACTTCTTCTTTGTCCATTCATCTGTTTCGGGACCTTTTTTTTGCTTCCGT
The DNA here is from genome assembly GCF_965194825.1 of Balaenoptera physalus. Taxonomy (NCBI): domain Eukaryota; kingdom Metazoa; phylum Chordata; class Mammalia; order Artiodactyla; family Balaenopteridae; genus Balaenoptera; species Balaenoptera physalus. The sequence continues at coordinate 37,786 of NW_028124618.1, forward strand.
GTCTTGGCTATTTAAATATTGCTGCAGTGCACATTTGCCTGCCTCTGTCTTTCCGATTCTGGTGGTCTTAGGTTATAGGCCCAGAAGGTGCCCTGCCGGATCATATGGTAGCTCACTTTTTACCTTTTAAACCACCTCCATTCTGTTGTCGTTAGTGCTGTTACCACTCTTCATCCCACCAGCAGCTAGAAGCTACAGAGTTCTCTAAAACTCCTTCAGCATTTATAGTTTGTAGACTTTTTGCTGATGGTCATTTGACTGGTGTGAGCTGAAACCTTTTTGGAGGTTGGATTTGCATGCATCTAACAATTCCTTATACTGAGCTTTAGGCATGTCTTTTGTTTTCTTTTCCTTTTTCTTTTTAAAGAGTGAGTACAACTTCCCTCTTCATATTGACTGCTTGAAAAATTTGTCATGTGTTGCATTTTCTTGGCTATTCCCTACCCCAGGGCCTTTTCTGAGGGCAGGTGTCATTTACAGCCCGGCAGTCCTTGTGAATGTTAAGTGACCATTAGCACTATGTTTACAGCTGCTGTGGTGGGAAACAGCCACAAGGCGGCAGCCTTTCTACGTTCTCAACTCTTGTTACTAGGGCAACAGAGTCTTCCTGGAAGTCGTGTTCCTCGGTTGTAAGTTAGACTGGAATGTGCTCGGACAAACCCCCAGAAATTTATGTCTCCTAACCTGTGTTTGTTTTTTAAATTGAATTTCTATTTCTTATCGAAGTAAATTTGAATAGAGTGTTGTGATTGTCTGGCTGTACAGAATCTGGTCAATTATTCATACATATATCTGTTCATCTTCGGATCCTCTTACCATGTATGTTATTACAAAGTGTTGAGTAGACCTCCCTTGGTATTTGGCAGGTGTTTGGTCACTATGTATTTTATATGTATTGGTGATTATATAATTCATATAGCTTATATGTCATATGTTCGTATACATTTAACATACATTAGTATATGTATGTTATCCCCGTAATCCTAATTTATCCAACCTCCCACCTTTCATTTTGGTTAACCGTTGGTTTGCTTTATAAGTCTGTGAGTGTCTTTTTTCTGTGGAAATATGTTCATTGGTAGCCATCTTAGGCTAACCTCTATAAAGGATATCATAAGATATTTGTCATTCCCTTTTGACTTACTTAAGATAATATGATTATTTCTAGGCTCATCTGTAGTCATGAAAACGGCATTGTTCACTTTTCTCCAAGGCTAATATGCCATTCGGTACATATACCACTTCCTCTCTGTCCATTTATCTGTTGATGGACATGTTGTTTGCTTGCATGTCTTGGCTATTGTAAATATTGCCGCAGTGCATGTTTGCCTATCTGTGTGTTTCTGATTTTGGTCTTTGTAGGTTATAGGCCCATTAGGGGATCGGCCGCATCATATGGTAGCTCAACTTTTACCTTTTAAATGCAGCTCCATTCTGTTCTCATGATTAGCTGTTACCGGCTTACCTCCAACCAACAGCATAGTGGGTATGCATTTGCCCACAAACCCGTCAGCATTCATTGTTTGTCGACATTTTTACTGATGGCATTTTGAAAGCTGGGTGGCGAAATCTTTTTGTAGTTTGGGTTTACATCCAAGCAATAATTCACGATATTGAGCTTTGATCCATGTTCTTCTTTTGTTTTTAAATAGACGAGTGAGTAAAACTTACCTCTTTAAATTGTTTTCTTGAAAATATTTTCCGTGTTTTGAACTTTTTTGGCCATTACCTACCCCAGGACATGTTTTTAGGACACGTGTCATTTACAGCCCTACAATTCCTGTGAATATTAAGTGACTGTTAACCCTGTGTTTAAAGCTGCTGCTGTGGCAAAAGGCCACAAGGCAGCAGCATTTTTCCATTCCCAAATCTGGTTACTAGGGCAGCCGAGCCTTCCTTTAAGTTCCTAGGTTGTAAATTAGAATGGAATGTGCCAGGAAAAGCCCCAGTAAGTTGATGTGTCATTAATTGTTGTTAGTGGTTTTAATTTTTTTAATTGGGGTAATGATTAGAATATTGTGTGTTCTAGGTGCACACAAGCAGGTTCACTTGAACATTGTATGTATCTATTCATGTACAGATCCTCTTCCCATGTAAATTATTATTATTTTTTGCAATAAATATTATTTATTTATTTATTTATTTATTTTTGGGCCGAATTGGGTCTTCGTTGCTGCATGTGGGCTTTCTCTAGTTGCAGTGAGCGGGGGCTAGTCTTCGTTGCGGTGCACGGGCTGCTCACTGCAGTGGCTTCTCTTGTTGCACAGCATGGGCTCTCGGCGTGTGGGCTTCAGGAGTTGTGGCGTGTGGGCTCAGTAGTTGTGGCTCGTGTCCTCTAGAGCACAGGCTCAGTGCTTGTGGTGCACGGGCTTAATTGCTCTGCAGCATGCGGGATCTTCGCGGACCAGGGATCGAACCTGTGTCCCCTGCATTGGCAGGCGGATTCTTAACCACCGCCCCACCAAGGAAGCCCCCATGTAAATTAGTACAGAGCGTTCAGTAGACCTACCTTGGTATAGGATCGGTCTTTTTGATATATGTATTTAATATGTATTTGTATGTGTATGGTAACACTAATCTTAACGTATCCATTCCTCCCACCTTTCCATTTAGATAACCCTAGTTTATTCTCTATGTCTGTGAGTGTCTTTCTCTGTGGAAATATGTTCGCTTGTGTCAGTTGTTAGGTAACACCTAGTAGTGATATGACAGGATATTTGTCGTCTGCTTTCCGACTTACCTCACGTTCTGTGATTATCTCTAGGCTCACCTATGGTGCTGGAAAGAGCAGTGTTTCTTTCTTTTCCATGGCGAATATTCCATTGTGTACATGGACCACTTCTTCTTTGTGCATTCATCGGTTGATGGACATTTGGGTTGCTTCCAAGCCTTGGCTCTGCTAAATATTGATGCAGTGCAGGATTGCCAGCCTGTGTCTTTCGGATTCTGGTCTTCTCAGGGGATAGGGCCAGCAGTGGGCCTACTAGATCATATGGTAGATCAAGTTTTACCTTTAAATGCACCTCCATTCTGTTCTCACTACTGGCTGTTACCAGTTTACATCCCACCAGCAAGTAGAGGGTACACAGTTCTCTAAAACCCCTTCAGCATTTATTGTTTGTAGACTTTTTACTGATGGCATTTTGAGTGTTCGGTGGTGATACCTTTTTGTACTTTGGATTTGCATGCGTCTAATAATTCCCGATATTGAGCTTTTATCCACGTCCGGTTTTTTTTTTTCTTTTAACAGGAAAAGAGTAAAACTTACCTCTTCAAACTGTTTCCTTGAAAACATTGGCCGTGTTCTGAAATCTTTTCGCCACTACCTACACCAGGACATTTTTTGAGGGCAGGTGTCATTTACAACCCTGTAGTAATTGTGAATATGCAGTGACCAATAGCACTGGGTTTAAAGCTGCTGTTGCAGGAAACGGCCACAAATCGGCGGCATTTCTATATTCCCAACTCTGGTTACTAGGGCAACAGAGCCTTCCTGGAAGTCCTGTTTGTAGGTTGCAAATTAGAGTGGAATGTGCCAGGACAAACCCCCTCAGACTTATGTCTTCTTATTTGGTGTTGGTATTCTTAGTTTAATTTTTATTTTTCTCAGAGCAAATTTGGTTGCAGTGTTGTGTTGGTTCTAGGTGTACAGAATCTGTTTCATTGATACATATATCTTTTCATGTTTGGATCCTGTTCCATATAGGTTATTACAGAATGTTGTGTAGACCTCTCTTGGTATTTGGTATGTCTTTGGCGATTCGATATTTTATAAGTATTAGCATATGTCTGTTAAACCCAATCTCCTACGTTATACATTCCTCACACCTTTCCATTTGGTTAAACACAAGTTTGTTTTCTGAATATGTGAGTGTCCTTCTCTGTGGAAATAAGTTCATTAATATCAATTTTTACATAACACCTATACGTGATATCATAGGATATGTGTCTCTCGCTTTCTGACTTACTTCAAGTTGTATGATTATCTGTAGCGTCATCTATGGTGCTGCAAACGGCATTGTTTCGATTCTTTTCTGTGTGTGATATTCCATTGTGTACACGGACCTCTCTTTCGTCCATTCATTTGATGATGGACATTTTTGTTGCTTCCATGTCTTGGCTATGGTAAATACTGCTGCAATACACGATGTTCCATCTGTGTCTTTTTGATTCTGTTCTTCACAGGTGCCAGGCCCAATAGTGAGCCTTCCGGACCATATGGTAACTCAATGTTTACCTTTTCAACGCACTGCCATTCTGTTCCTATTATTGGCTGTTACCACTTCACATCCCACTTAGAGCTATAGGTTATGCTATTCTCCACAACTTCTTCAACATCTATTGTTTGTAGACTTTTTGCTGATGGTCATTCTGACTAGTGTGAGGTGATAACTTGGTGTGGATGGCATTTGCATGCGTCTAATATTCCTGATGTTGAGCTTTCATCAATATCCTTTTTATTTTTTTTAAGATTGAGTTAAACTTACAACTTCAAATTGCCCTCTTGAAAAATTTGCCGTGTTTTGAATTTCTTTGGCCCTTCCCTACTCCAGGACATTTTTTGAGGGCATGCGTCATTTACACCCCTGCAGTCCTTGTGAATATTAGTGACCATTAGTAGTGGATTTAAAGCTGCCGTTTGAGGAAGCGGCGTTGGGTGGCACCATTTGTACGTTACCAACTCTGCTTGCTAAGGTAACAGAACCTTCCTGGAAGTTGTGATTTTACATTGCAGATTACAGTGGAATGTGCCAGGACAAAGCCCCAGAAGTTTTAGCCTCCTTAATTCTTGTTTGTGTCTTTAATTTTTAGTTTTTATCAGAGCCAATTTGATTGAAACATGTCGTTTGTGCTAGGTGTGCAGAATCTTGTTCGTTTACACATATACATATATCGATTGATCTTTGTATCCTTTTCCATGTAGGTTATTACAGAGTGTTGAGTAGCCCACTGTTGGTATTCCATAGGTCTTTGGTGATTATATATTTTATATGTATTAGCATATGTTTGTTAACCCGAATATCCTAATTTATCCACTCCTCCCACCTTTTCATTGGCTCAACCATAAGTTTGCCTTCTCAGTCTGAGATTGTCTTTCTCTATGGAAATTTGTTCATTTTTATGAATTTTCAGATAACATAAGTGATATCATAGGACATTTGTCTTTCGCATTCTGACTTACTTCACGTTGTGTGATTATCTCTAGGCTCATCCGTGGTGCTGCAAATGGCATTGTTTTATATTTTTCGTGGCTAATATTCCATTCTGTTCATATACCACTTCTTCTTTGTCCATTCATCTGTTTCGGGACCTTTTTTTTGCTTCCGTGTCTTGGCTATTTAAATATTGCTGCAGTGCACATTTGCCTGCCTCTGTCTTTCCGATTCTGGTGGTCTTAGGTTATAGGCCCAGAAGGTGCCCTGCCGGATCATATGGTAGCTCACTTTTTACCTTTTAAACCACCTCCATTCTGTTGTCGTTAGTGCTGTTACCACTCTTCATCCCACCAGCAGCTAGAAGCTACAGAGTTCTCTAAAACTCCTTCAGCATTTATAGTTTGTAGACTTTTTGCTGATGGTCATTTGACTGGTGTGAGCTGAAACCTTTTTGGAGGTTGGATTTGCATGCATCTAACAATTCCTTATACTGAGCTTTAGGCATGTCTTTTGTTTTCTTTTCCTTTTTCTTTTTAAAGAGTGAGTACAACTTCCCTCTTCATATTGACTGCTTGAAAAATTTGTCATGTGTTGCATTTTCTTGGCTATTCCCTACCCCAGGGCCTTTTCTGAGGGCAGGTGTCATTTACAGCCCGGCAGTCCTTGTGAATGTTAAGTGACCATTAGCACTATGTTTACAGCTGCTGTGGTGGGAAACAGCCACAAGGCGGCAGCCTTTCTACGTTCTCAACTCTTGTTACTAGGGCAACAGAGTCTTCCTGGAAGTCGTGTTCCTCGGTTGTAAGTTAGACTGGAATGTGCTCGGACAAACCCCCAGAAATTTATGTCTCCTAACCTGTGTTTGTTTTTTAAATTGAATTTCTATTTCTTATCGAAGTAAATTTGAATAGAGTGTTGTGATTGTCTGGCTGTACAGAATCTGGTCAATTATTCATACATATATCTGTTCATCTTCGGATCCTCTTACCATGTATGTTATTACAAAGTGTTGAGTAGACCTCCCTTGGTATTTGGCAGGTGTTTGGTCACTATGTATTTTATATGTATTGGTGATTATATAATTCATATAGCTTATATGTCATATGTTCGTATACATTTAACATACATTAGTATATGTATGTTATCCCCGTAATCCTAATTTATCCAACCTCCCACCTTTCATTTTGGTTAACCGTTGGTTTGCTTTATAAGTCTGTGAGTGTCTTTTTTCTGTGGAAATATGTTCATTGGTAGCCATCTTAGGCTAACCTCTATAAAGGATATCATAAGATATTTGTCATTCCCTTTTGACTTACTTAAGATAATATGATTATTTCTAGGCTCATCTGTAGTCATGAAAACGGCATTGTTCACTTTTCTCCAAGGCTAATATGCCATTCGGTACATATACCACTTCCTCTCTGTCCATTTATCTGTTGATGGACATGTTGTTTGCTTGCATGTCTTGGCTATTGTAAATATTGCCGCAGTGCATGTTTGCCTATCTGTGTGTTTCTGATTTTGGTCTTTGTAGGTTATAGGCCCATTAGGGGATCGGCCGCATCATATGGTAGCTCAACTTTTACCTTTTAAATGCAGCTCCATTCTGTTCTCATGATTAGCTGTTACCGGCTTACCTCCAACCAACAGCATAGTGGGTATGCATTTGCCCACAAACCCGTCAGCATTCATTGTTTGTCGACATTTTTACTGATGGCATTTTGAAAGCTGGGTGGCGAAATCTTTTTGTAGTTTGGGTTTACATCCAAGCAATAATTCACGATATTGAGCTTTGATCCATGTTCTTCTTTTGTTTTTAAATAGACGAGTGAGTAAAACTTACCTCTTTAAATTGTTTTCTTGAAAATATTTTCCGTGTTTTGAACTTTTTTGGCCATTACCTACCCCAGGACATGTTTTTAGGACACGTGTCATTTACAGCCCTACAATTCCTGTGAATATTAAGTGACTGTTAACCCTGTGTTTAAAGCTGCTGCTGTGGCAAAAGGCCACAAGGCAGCAGCATTTTTCCATTCCCAAATCTGGTTACTAGGGCAGCCGAGCCTTCCTTTAAGTTCCTAGGTTGTAAATTAGAATGGAATGTGCCAGGAAAAGCCCCAGTAAGTTGATGTGTCATTAATTGTTGTTAGTGGTTTTAATTTTTTTAATTGGGGTAATGATTAGAATATTGTGTGTTCTAGGTGCACACAAGCAGGTTCACTTGAACATTGTATGTATCTATTCATGTACAGATCCTCTTCCCATGTAAATTATTATTATTTTTTGCAATAAATATTATTTATTTATTTATTTATTTATTTTTGGGCCGAATTGGGTCTTCGTTGCTGCATGTGGGCTTTCTCTAGTTGCAGTGAGCGGGGGCTAGTCTTCGTTGCGGTGCACGGGCTGCTCACTGCAGTGGCTTCTCTTGTTGCACAGCATGGGCTCTCGGCGTGTGGGCTTCAGGAGTTGTGGCGTGTGGGCTCAGTAGTTGTGGCTCGTGTCCTCTAGAGCACAGGCTCAGTGCTTGTGGTGCACGGGCTTAATTGCTCTGCAGCATGCGGGATCTTCGCGGACCAGGGATCGAACCTGTGTCCCCTGCATTGGCAGGCGGATTCTTAACCACCGCCCCACCAAGGAAGCCCCCATGTAAATTAGTACAGAGCGTTCAGTAGACCTACCTTGGTATAGGATCGGTCTTTTTGATATATGTATTTAATATGTATTTGTATGTGTATGGTAACACTAATCTTAACGTATCCATTCCTCCCACCTTTCCATTTAGATAACCCTAGTTTATTCTCTATGTCTGTGAGTGTCTTTCTCTGTGGAAATATGTTCGCTTGTGTCAGTTGTTAGGTAACACCTAGTAGTGATATGACAGGATATTTGTCGTCTGCTTTCCGACTTACCTCACGTTCTGTGATTATCTCTAGGCTCACCTATGGTGCTGGAAAGAGCAGTGTTTCTTTCTTTTCCATGGCGAATATTCCATTGTGTACATGGACCACTTCTTCTTTGTGCATTCATCGGTTGATGGACATTTGGGTTGCTTCCAAGCCTTGGCTCTGCTAAATATTGATGCAGTGCAGGATTGCCAGCCTGTGTCTTTCGGATTCTGGTCTTCTCAGGGGATAGGGCCAGCAGTGGGCCTACTAGATCATATGGTAGATCAAGTTTTACCTTTAAATGCACCTCCATTCTGTTCTCACTACTGGCTGTTACCAGTTTACATCCCACCAGCAAGTAGAGGGTACACAGTTCTCTAAAACCCCTTCAGCATTTATTGTTTGTAGACTTTTTACTGATGGCATTTTGAGTGTTCGGTGGTGATACCTTTTTGTACTTTGGATTTGCATGCGTCTAATAATTCCCGATATTGAGCTTTTATCCACGTCCGGTTTTTTTTTTTCTTTTAACAGGAAAAGAGTAAAACTTACCTCTTCAAACTGTTTCCTTGAAAACATTGGCCGTGTTCTGAAATCTTTTCGCCACTACCTACACCAGGACATTTTTTGAGGGCAGGTGTCATTTACAACCCTGTAGTAATTGTGAATATGCAGTGACCAATAGCACTGGGTTTAAAGCTGCTGTTGCAGGAAACGGCCACAAATCGGCGGCATTTCTATATTCCCAACTCTGGTTACTAGGGCAACAGAGCCTTCCTGGAAGTCCTGTTTGTAGGTTGCAAATTAGAGTGGAATGTGCCAGGACAAACCCCCTCAGACTTATGTCTTCTTATTTGGTGTTGGTATTCTTAGTTTAATTTTTATTTTTCTCAGAGCAAATTTGGTTGCAGTGTTGTGTTGGTTCTAGGTGTACAGAATCTGTTTCATTGATACATATATCTTTTCATGTTTGGATCCTGTTCCATATAGGTTATTACAGAATGTTGTGTAGACCTCTCTTGGTATTTGGTATGTCTTTGGCGATTCGATATTTTATAAGTATTAGCATATGTCTGTTAAACCCAATCTCCTACGTTATACATTCCTCACACCTTTCCATTTGGTTAAACACAAGTTTGTTTTCTGAATATGTGAGTGTCCTTCTCTGTGGAAATAAGTTCATTAATATCAATTTTTACATAACACCTATACGTGATATCATAGGATATGTGTCTCTCGCTTTCTGACTTACTTCAAGTTGTATGATTATCTGTAGCGTCATCTATGGTGCTGCAAACGGCATTGTTTCGATTCTTTTCTGTGTGTGATATTCCATTGTGTACACGGACCTCTCTTTCGTCCATTCATTTGATGATGGACATTTTTGTTGCTTCCATGTCTTGGCTATGGTAAATACTGCTGCAATACACGATGTTCCATCTGTGTCTTTTTGATTCTGTTCTTCACAGGTGCCAGGCCCAATAGTGAGCCTTCCGGACCATATGGTAACTCAATGTTTACCTTTTCAACGCACTGCCATTCTGTTCCTATTATTGGCTGTTACCACTTCACATCCCACTTAGAGCTATAGGTTATGCTATTCTCCACAACTTCTTCAACATCTATTGTTTGTAGACTTTTTGCTGATGGTCATTCTGACTAGTGTGAGGTGATAACTTGGTGTGGATGGCATTTGCATGCGTCTAATATTCCTGATGTTGAGCTTTCATCAATATCCTTTTTATTTTTTTTAAGATTGAGTTAAACTTACAACTTCAAATTGCCCTCTTGAAAAATTTGCCGTGTTTTGAATTTCTTTGGCCCTTCCCTACTCCAGGACATTTTTTGAGGGCATGCGTCATTTACACCCCTGCAGTCCTTGTGAATATTAGTGACCATTAGTAGTGGATTTAAAGCTGCCGTTTGAGGAAGCGGCGTTGGGTGGCACCATTTGTACGTTACCAACTCTGCTTGCTAAGGTAACAGAACCTTCCTGGAAGTTGTGATTTTACATTGCAGATTACAGTGGAATGTGCCAGGACAAAGCCCCAGAAGTTTTAGCCTCCTTAATTCTTGTTTGTGTCTTTAATTTTTAGTTTTTATCAGAGCCAATTTGATTGAAACATGTCGTTTGTGCTAGGTGTGCAGAATCTTGTTCGTTTACACATATACATATATCGATTGATCTTTGTATCCTTTTCCATGTAGGTTATTACAGAGTGTTGAGTAGCCCACTGTTGGTATTCCATAGGTCTTTGGTGATTATATATTTTATATGTATTAGCATATGTTTGTTAACCCGAATATCCTAATTTATCCACTCCTCCCACCTTTTCATTGGCTCAACCATAAGTTTGCCTTCTCAGTCTGAGATTGTCTTTCTCTATGGAAATTTGTTCATTTTTATGAATTTTCAGATAACATAAGTGATATCATAGGACATTTGTCTTTCGCATTCTGACTTACTTCACGTTGTGTGATTATCTCTAGGCTCATCCGTGGTGCTGCAAATGGCATTGTTTTATATTTTTCGTGGCTAATATTCCATTCTGTTCATATACCACTTCTTCTTTGTCCATTCATCTGTTTCGGGACCTTTTTTTTGCTTCCGTGTCTTGGCTATTTAAATATTGCTGCAGTGCACATTTGCCTGCCTCTGTCTTTCCGATTCTGGTGGTCTTAGGTTATAGGCCCAGAAGGTGCCCTGCCGGATCATATGGTAGCTCACTTTTTACCTTTTAAACCACCTCCATTCTGTTGTCGTTAGTGCTGTTACCACTCTTCATCCCACCAGCAGCTAGAAGCTACAGAGTTCTCTAAAACTCCTTCAGCATTTATAGTTTGTAGACTTTTTGCTGATGGTCATTTGACTGGTGTGAGCTGAAACCTTTTTGGAGGTTGGATTTGCATGCATCTAACAATTCCTTATACTGAGCTTTAGGCATGTCTTTTGTTTTCTTTTCCTTTTTCTTTTTAAAGAGTGAGTACAACTTCCCTCTTCATATTGACTGCTTGAAAAATTTGTCATGTGTTGCATTTTCTTGGCTATTCCCTACCCCAGGGCCTTTTCTGAGGGCAGGTGTCATTTACAGCCCGGCAGTCCTTGTGAATGTTAAGTGACCATTAGCACTATGTTTACAGCTGCTGTGGTGGGAAACAGCCACAAGGCGGCAGCCTTTCTACGTTCTCAACTCTTGTTACTAGGGCAACAGAGTCTTCCTGGAAGTCGTGTTCCTCGGTTGTAAGTTAGACTGGAATGTGCTCGGACAAACCCCCAGAAATTTATGTCTCCTAACCTGTGTTTGTTTTTTAAATTGAATTTCTATTTCTTATCGAAGTAAATTTGAATAGAGTGTTGTGATTGTCTGGCTGTACAGAATCTGGTCAATTATTCATACATATATCTGTTCATCTTCGGATCCTCTTACCATGTATGTTATTACAAAGTGTTGAGTAGACCTCCCTTGGTATTTGGCAGGTGTTTGGTCACTATGTATTTTATATGTATTGGTGATTATATAATTCATATAGCTTATATGTCATATGTTCGTATACATTTAACATACATTAGTATATGTATGTTATCCCCGTAATCCTAATTTATCCAACCTCCCACCTTTCATTTTGGTTAACCGTTGGTTTGCTTTATAAGTCTGTGAGTGTCTTTTTTCTGTGGAAATATGTTCATTGGTAGCCATCTTAGGCTAACCTCTATAAAGGATATCATAAGATATTTGTCATTCCCTTTTGACTTACTTAAGATAATATGATTATTTCTAGGCTCATCTGTAGTCATGAAAACGGCATTGTTCACTTTTCTCCAAGGCTAATATGCCATTCGGTACATATACCACTTCCTCTCTGTCCATTTATCTGTTGATGGACATGTTGTTTGCTTGCATGTCTTGGCTATTGTAAATATTGCCGCAGTGCATGTTTGCCTATCTGTGTGTTTCTGATTTTGGTCTTTGTAGGTTATAGGCCCATTAGGGGATCGGCCGCATCATATGGTAGCTCAACTTTTACCTTTTAAATGCAGCTCCATTCTGTTCTCATGATTAGCTGTTACCGGCTTACCTCCAACCAACAGCATAGTGGGTATGCATTTGCCCACAAACCCGTCAGCATTCATTGTTTGTCGACATTTTTACTGATGGCATTTTGAAAGCTGGGTGGCGAAATCTTTTTGTAGTTTGGGTTTACATCCAAGCAATAATTCACGATATTGAGCTTTGATCCATGTTCTTCTTTTGTTTTTAAATAGACGAGTGAGTAAAACTTACCTCTTTAAATTGTTTTCTTGAAAATATTTTCCGTGTTTTGAACTTTTTTGGCCATTACCTACCCCAGGACATGTTTTTAGGACACGTGTCATTTACAGCCCTACAATTCCTGTGAATATTAAGTGACTGTTAGCCCTGTGTTTAAAGCTGCTGCTGTGGCAAAAGGCCACAAGGCAGCAGCATTTTTCCATTCCCAAATCTGGTTACTAGGGCAGCCGAGCCTTCCTTTAAGTTCCTAGGTTGTAAATTAGAATGGAATGTGCCAGGAAAAGCCCCAGTAAGTTGATGTGTCATTAATTGTTGTTAGTGGTTTTAATTTTTTTAATTGGGGTAATGATTAGAATATTGTGTGTTCTAGGTGCACACAAGCAGGTTCACTTGAACATTGTATGTATCTATTCATGTACAGATCCTCTTCCCATGTAAATTATTATTATTTTTTGCAATAAATATTATTTATTTATTTATTTATTTATTTTTGGGCCGAATTGGGTCTTCGTTGCTGCATGTGGGCTTTCTCTAGTTGCAGTGAGCGGGGGCTAGTCTTCGTTGCGGTGCACGGGCTGCTCACTGCAGTGGCTTCTCTTGTTGCACAGCATGGGCTCTCGGCGTGTGGGCTTCAGGAGTTGTGGCGTGTGGGCTCAGTAGTTGTGGCTCGTGTCCTCTAGAGCACAGGCTCAGTGCTTGTGGTGCACGGGCTTAATTGCTCTGCAGCATGCGGGATCTTCGCGGACCAGGGATCGAACCTGTGTCCCCTGCATTGGCAGGCGGATTCTTAACCACCGCCCCACCAAGGAAGCCCCCATGTAAATTAGTACAGAGCGTTCAGTAGACCTACCTTGGTATAGGATCGGTCTTTTTGATATATGTATTTAATATGTATTTGTATGTGTATGGTAACACTAATCTTAACGTATCCATTCCTCCCACCTTTCCATTTAGATAACCCTAGTTTATTCTCTATGTCTGTGAGTGTCTTTCTCTGTGGAAATATGTTCGCTTGTGTCAGTTGTTAGGTAACACCTAGTAGTGATATGACAGGATATTTGTCGTCTGCTTTCCGACTTACCTCACGTTCTGTGATTATCTCTAGGCTCACCTATGGTGCTCGAAAGAGCAGTGTTTCTTTCTTTTCCATGGCGAATATCCCATTGTGTACATGGACCACTTCTTCTTTGTGCATTCATCGGTTGATGGACATTTGGGTTGCTTCCAAGCCTTGGCTCTGCTAAATATTGATGCAGTGCAGGATTGCCAGCCTGTGTCTTTCGGATTCTGGTCTTCTCAGGGGATAGGGCCAGCAGCGGGCCTACTAGATCATATGGTAGATCAAGTTTTACCTTTAAATGCACCTCCATTCTGTTCTCACTACTGGCTGTTACCAGTTTACATCCCACCAGCAAGTAGAGGGTACACAGTTCTCTAAAACCCCTTCAGCATTTATTGTTTGTAGACTTTTTACTGATGGCATTTTGAGTGTTCGGTGGTGATACCTTTTTGTACTTTGGATTTGCATGCGTCTAATAATTCCCGATATTGAGCTTTTATCCACGTCCGGTTTTTTTTTTTCTTTTAACAGGAAAAGAGTAAAACTTACCTCTTCAAACTGTTTCCTTGAAAACATTGGCCGCGTTCTGAAATCTTTTCGCCACTACCTACACCAGGACATTTTTTGAGGGCAGGTGTCATTTACAACCCTGTAGTAATTGTGAATATGCAGTGACCAATAGCACTGGGTTTAAAGCTGCTGTTGCAGGAAACGGCCACAAATCGGCGGCATTTCTATATTCCCAACTCTGGTTACTAGGGCAACAGAGCCTTCCTGGAAGTCCTGTTTGTAGGTTGCAAATTAGAGTGGAATGTGCCAGGACAAACCCCCTCAGACTTATGTCTTCTTATTTGGTGTTGGTATTCTTAGTTTAATTTTTATTTTTCTCAGAGCAAATTTGGTTGCAGTGTTGTGTTGGTTCTAGGTGTACAGAATCTGTTTCATTGATACATATATCTTTTCATGTTTGGATCCTGTTCCATATAGGTTATTACAGAATGTTGTGTAGACCTCTCTTGGTATTTGGTATGTCTTTGGCGATTCGATATTTTATAAGTATTAGCATATGTCTGTTAAACCCAATCTCCTACGTTATACATTCCTCACACCTTTCCATTTGGTTAAACACAAGTTTGTTTTCTGAATATGTGAGTGTCCTTCTCTGTGGAAATAAGTTCATTAATATCAATTTTTACATAACACCTATACGTGATATCATAGGATATGTGTCTCTCGCTTTCTGACTTACTTCAAGTTGTATGATTATCTGTAGCGTCATCTATGGTGCTGCAAACGACATTGTTTCGATTCTTTTCTGTGTGTGATATTCCATTGTGTACACGGACCTCTCTTTCGTCCATTCATTTGATGATGGACATTTTTGTTGCTTCCATGTCTTGGTTATGGTAAATACTGCTGCAATACACGATGTTCCATCTGTGTCTTTTTGATTCTGGTCTTCACAGGTGCCAGGCCCAATAGTGAGCCTTCCGGACCATATGGTAACTCAATGTTTACCTTTTCAACGCACTGCCATTCTGTTCCTATTATTGGCTGTTACCACTTCACATCCCACTTAGAGCTATAGGTTATGCTATTCTCCACAACTTCTTCAACATCTATTGTTTGTAGACTTTTTGCTGATGGTCATTCTGACTAGTGTGAGGTGATAACTTGGTGTGGATGGCATTTGCATGCGTCTAATATTCCTGATGTTGAGCTTTCATCAATATCCTTTTTATTTTTTTTAAGATTGAGTTAAACTTACAACTTCAAATTGCCCTCTTGAAAAATTTGCCGTGTTTTGAATTTCTTTGGCCCTTCCCTACTCCAGGACATTTTTTGAGGGCATGCGTCATTTACACCCCTGCAGTCCTTGTGAATATTAGTGACCATTAGTAGTGGATTTAAAGCTGCCGTTTGAGGAAGCGGCGTTGGGTGGCACCATTTGTACGTTACCAACTCTGCTTGCTAAGGTAACAGAACCTTCCTGGAAGTTGTGATTTTACATTGCAGATTACAGTGGAATGTGCCAGGACAAAGCCCCAGAAGTTTTAGCCTCCTTAATTCTTGTTTGTGTCTTTAATTTTTAGTTTTTATCAGAGCCAATTTGATTGAAACATGTCGTTTGTGCTAGGTGTGCAGAATCTTGTTCGTTTACACATATACATATATCGATTGATCTTTGTATCCTTTTCCATGTAGGTTATTACAGAGTGTTGAGTAGCCCACTGTTGGTATTCCATAGGTCTTTGGTGATTATATATTTTATATGTATTAGCATATGTTTGTTAACCCGAATATCCTAATTTATCCACTCCTCCCACCTTTTCATTGGCTCAACCATAAGTTTGCCTTCTCAGTCTGAGATTGTCTTTCTCTATGGAAATTTGTTCATTTTTATGAATTTTCAGATAACATAAGTGATATCATAGGACATTTGTCTTTCGCATTCTGACTTACTTCACGTTGTGTGATTATCTCTAGGCTCATCCGTGGTGCTGCAAATGGCATTGTTTTATATTTTTCGTGGCTAATATTCCATTCTGTTCATATACCACTTCTTCTTTGTCCATTCATCTGTTTCGGGACCTTTTTTTTGCTTCCGTGTCTTGGCTATTTAAATATTGCTGCAGTGCACATTTGCCTGCCTCTGTCTTTCCGATTCTGGTGGTCTTAGGTTATAGGCCCAGAAGGTGCCCTGCCGGATCATATGGTAGCTCACTTTTTACCTTTTAAACCACCTCCATTCTGTTGTCGTTAGTGCTGTTACCACTCTTCATCCCACCAGCAGCTAGAAGCTACAGAGTTCTCTAAAACTCCTTCAGCATTTATAGTTTGTAGACTTTTTGCTGATGGTCATTTGACTGGTGTGAGCTGAAACCTTTTTGGAGGTTGGATTTGCATGCATCTAACAATTCCTTATACTGAGCTTTAGGCATGTCTTTTGTTTTCTTTTCCTTTTTCTTTTTAAAGAGTGAGTACAACTTCCCTCTTCATATTGACTGCTTGAAAAATTTGTCATGTGTTGCATTTTCTTGGCTATTCCCTACCCCAGGGCCTTTTCTGAGGGCAGGTGTCATTTACAGCCCGGCAGTCCTTGTGAATGTTAAGTGACCATTAGCACTATGTTTACAGCTGCTGTGGTGGGAAACAGCCACAAGGCGGCAGCCTTTCTACGTTCTCAACTCTTGTTACTAGGGCAACAGAGTCTTCCTGGAAGTCGTGTTCCTCGGTTGTAAGTTAGACTGGAATGTGCTCGGACAAACCCCCAGAAATTTATGTCTCCTTACCTGTGTTTGTTTTTTAAATTGAATTTCTATTTCTTATCGAAGTAAATTTGAATAGAGTGTTGTGATTGTCTGGCTGTGCAGAATCTGGTCAATTATTCATACATATATCTGTTCATCTTCGGATCCTCTTACCATGTATGTTATTACAAAGTGTTGAGTAGACCTCCCTTGGTATTTGGCAGGTGTTTGGTCACTATGTATTTTATATGTATTGGTGATTATATAATTCATATAGTTTATATGTCATATGTTCGTATACATTTAACATACATTAGTATATGTATGTTATCCCCGTAATCCTAATTTATCCAACCTCCCACCTTTCATTTTGGTTAACCGTTGGTTTGCTTTATAAGTCTGTGAGTGTCTTTTTTCTGTGGAAATATGTTCATTGGTAGCCATCTTAGGCTAACCTCTATAAAGGATATCATAAGATATTTGTCATTCCCTTTTGACTTACTTAAGATAATATGATTATTTCTAGGCTCATCTGTAGTCATGAAAACGGCATTGTTCACTTTTCTCCAAGGCTAATATGCCATTCGGTACATATACCACTTCCTCTCTGTCCATTTATCTGTTGATGGACATGTTGTTTGCTTGCATGTCTTGGCTATTGTAAATATTGCCGCAGTGCATGTTTGCCTATCTGTGTGTTTCTGATTTTGGTCTTTGTAGGTTATAGGCCCATTAGGGGATCGGCCGCATCATATGGTAGCTCAACTTTTACCTTTTAAATGCAGCTCCATTCTGTTCTCATGATTAGCTGTTACCGGCTTACCTCCAACCAACAGCATAGTGGGTATGCATTTGCCCACAAACCCGTCAGCATTCATTGTTTGTCGACATTTTTACTGATGGCATTTTGAAAGCTGGGTGGCGAAATCTTTTTGTAGTTTGGGTTTACATCCAAGCAATAATTCGCGATATTGAGCTTTGATCCATGTTCTTCTTTTGTTTTTAAATAGACGAGTGAGTAAAACTTACCTCTTTAAATTGTTTTCTTGAAAATATTTTCCGTGTTTTGAACTTTTTTGGCCATTACCTACCCCAGGACATGTTTTTAGGACACGTGTCATTTACAGCCCTACAATTCCTGTGAATATTAAGTGACTGTTAGCCCTGTGTTTAAAGCTGCTGCTGTGGCAAAAGGCCACAAGGCAGCAGCATTTTTCCATTCCCAAATCTGGTTACTAGGGCAGCCGAGCCTTCCTTTAAGTTCCTAGGTTGTAAATTAGAATGGAATGTGCCAGGAAAAGCCCCAGGAAGTTGATGTGTCATTAATTGTTGTTAGTGGTTTTAATTTTTTTAATTGGGGTAATGATTAGAATATTGTGTGTTCTAGGTGCACACAAGCAGGTTCACTTGAACATTGTATGTATCTATTCATGTACAGATCCTCTTCCCATGTAAATTATTATTATTTTTTGCAATAAATATTATTTATTTATTTATTTATTTATTTTTGGGCCGAATTGGGTCTTCGTTGCTGCATGTGGGCTTTCTCTAGTTGCAGTGAGCGGGGGCTAGTCTTCGTTGCGGTGCACGGGCTGCTCACTGCAGTGGCTTCTCTTGTTGCACAGCATGGGCTCTCGGCGTGTGGGCTTCAGGAGTTGTGGCGTGTGGGCTCAGTAGTTGTGGCTCGTGTCCTCTAGAGCACAGGCTCAGTGCTTGTGGTGCACGGGCTTAATTGCTCTGCAGCATGCGGGATCTTCGCGGACCAGGGATCGAACCTGTGTCCCCTGCATTGGCAGGCGGATTCTTAACCACCGCCCCACCAAGGAAGCCCCCATGTAAATTAGTACAGAGCGTTCAGTAGACCTACCTTGGTATAGGATCGGTCTTTTTGATATATGTATTTAATATGTATTTGTATGTGTATGGTAACACTAATCTTAACGTATCCATTCCTCCCACCTTTCCATTTAGATAACCCTAGTTTATTCTCTATGTCTGTGAGTGTCTTTCTCTGTGGAAATATGTTCGCTTGTGTCAGTTGTTAGGTAACACCTAGTAGTGATATGACAGGATATTTGTCGTCTGCTTTCCGACTTACCTCACGTTCTGTGATTATCTCTAGGCTCACCTATGGTGCTGGAAAGAGCAGTGTTTCTTTCTTTTCCATGGCGAATATTCCATTGTGTACATGGACCACTTCTTCTTTGTGCATTCATCGGTTGATGGACATTTGGGTTGCTTCCAAGCCTTGGCTCTGCTAAATATTGATGCAGTGCAGGATTGCCAGCCTGTGTCTTTCGGATTCTGGTCTTCTCAGGGGATAGGGCCAGCAGTGGGCCTACTAGATCATATGGTAGATCAAGTTTTACCTTTAAATGCACCTCCATTCTGTTCTCACTACTGGCTGTTACCAGTTTACATCCCACCAGCAAGTAGAGGGTACACAGTTCTCTAAAACCCCTTCAGCATTTATTGTTTGTAGACTTTTTACTGATGGCATTTTGAGTGTTCGGTGGTGATACCTTTTTGTACTTTGGATTTGCATGCGTCTAATAATTCCCGATATTGAGCTTTTATCCACGTCCGGTTTTTTTTTTTCTTTTAACAGGAAAAGAGTAAAACTTACCTCTTCAAACTGTTTCCTTGAAAACATTGGCCGTGTTCTGAAATCTTTTCGCCACTACCTACACCAGGACATTTTTTGAGGGCAGGTGTCATTTACAACCCTGTAGTAATTGTGAATATGCAGTGACCAATAGCACTGGGTTTAAAGCTGCTGTTGCAGGAAACGGCCACAAATCGGCGGCATTTCTATATTCCCAACTCTGGTTACTAGGGCAACAGAGCCTTCCTGGAAGTCCTGTTTGTAGGTTGCAAATTAGAGTGGAATGTGCCAGGACAAACCCCCTCAGACTTATGTCTTCTTATTTGGTGTTGGTATTCTTAGTTTAATTTTTATTTTTCTCAGAGCAAATTTGGTTGCAGTGTTGTGTTGGTTCTAGGTGTACAGAATCTGTTTCATTGATACATATATCTTTTCATGTTTGGATCCTGTTCCATATAGGTTATTACAGAATGTTGTGTAGACCTCTCTTGGTATTTGGTATGTCTTTGGCGATTCGATATTTTATAAGTATTAGCATATGTCTGTTAAACCCAATCTCCTACGTTATACATTCCTCACACCTTTCCATTTGGTTAAACACAAGTTTGTTTTCTGAATATGTGAGTGTCCTTCTCTGTGGAAATAAGTTCATTAATATCAATTTTTACATAACACCTATACGTGATATCATAGGATATGTGTCTCTCGCTTTCTGACTTACTTCAAGTTGTATGATTATCTGTAGCGTCATCTATGGTGCTGCAAACGGCATTGTTTCGATTCTTTTCTGTGTGTGATATTCCATTGTGTACACGGACCTCTCTTTCGTCCATTCATTTGATGATGGACATTTTTGTTGCTTCCATGTCTTGGCTATGGTAAATACTGCTGCAATACACGATGTTCCATCTGTGTCTTTTTGATTCTGGTCTTCACAGGTGCCAGGCCCAATAGTGAGCCTTCCGGACCATATGGTAACTCAATGTTTACCTTTTCAACGCACTGCCATTCTGTTCCTATTATTGGCTGTTACCACTTCACATCCCACTTAGAGCTATAGGTTATGCTATTCTCCACAACTTCTTCAACATCTATTGTTTGTAGACTTTTTGCTGATGGTCATTCTGACTAGTGTGAGGTGATAACTTGGTGTGGATGGCATTTGCATGCGTCTAATATTCCTGATGTTGAGCTTTCATCAATATCCTTTTTATTTTTTTTAAGATTGAGTTAAACTTACAACTTCAAATTGCCCTCTTGAAAAATTTGCCGTGTTTTGAATTTCTTTGGCCCTTCCCTACTCCAGGACATTTTTTGAGGGCATGCGTCATTTACACCCCTGCAGTCCTTGTGAATATTAGTGACCATTAGTAGTGGATTTAAAGCTGCCGTTTGAGGAAGCGGCGTTGGGTGGCACCATTTGTACGTTACCAACTCTGCTTGCTAAGGTAACAGAACCTTCCTGGAAGTTGTGATTTTACATTGCAGATTACAGTGGAATGTGCCAGGACAAAGCCCCAGAAGTTTTAGCCTCCTTAATTCTTGTTTGTGTCTTTAATTTTTAGTTTTTATCAGAGCCAATTTGATTGAAACATGTCGTTTGTGCTAGGTGTGCAGAATCTTGTTCGTTTACACATATACATATATCGATTGATCTTTGTATCCTTTTCCATGTAGGTTATTACAGAGTGTTGAGTAGCCCACTGTTGGTATTCCATAGGTCTTTGGTGATTATATATTTTATATGTATTAGCATATGTTTGTTAACCCGAATATCCTAATTTATCCACTCCTCCCACCTTTTCATTGGCTCAACCATAAGTTTGCCTTCTCAGTCTGAGATTGTCTTTCTCTATGGAAATTTGTTCATTTTTATGAATTTTCAGATAACATAAGTGATATCATAGGACATTTGTCTTTCGCATTCTGACTTACTTCACGTTGTGTGATTATCTCTAGGCTCATCCGTGGTGCTGCAAATGGCATTGTTTTATATTTTTCGTGGCTAATATTCCATTCTGTTCATATACCACTTCTTCTTTGTCCATTCATCTGTTTCGGGACCTTTTTTTTGCTTCCGTGTCTTGGCTATTTAAATATTGCTGCAGTGCACATTTGCCTGCCTCTGTCTTTCCGATTCTGGTGGTCTTAGGTTATAGGCCCAGAAGGTGCCCTGCCGGATCATATGGTAGCTCACTTTTTACCTTTTAAACCACCTCCATTCTGTTGTCGTTAGTGCTGTTACCACTCTTCATCCCACCAGCAGCTAGAAGCTACAGAGTTCTCTAAAACTCCTTCAGCATTTATAGTTTGTAGACTTTTTGCTGATGGTCATTTGACTGGTGTGAGCTGAAACCTTTTTGGAGGTTGGATTTGCATGCATCTAACAATTCCTTATACTGAGCTTTAGGCATGTCTTTTGTTTTCTTTTCCTTTTTCTTTTTAAAGAGTGAGTACAACTTCCCTCTTCATATTGACTGCTTGAAAAATTTGTCATGTGTTGCATTTTCTTGGCTATTCCCTACCCCAGGGCCTTTTCTGAGGGCAGGTGTCATTTACAGCCCGGCAGTCCTTGTGAATGTTAAGTGACCATTAGCACTATGTTTACAGCTGCTGTGGTGGGAAACAGCCACAAGGCGGCAGCCTTTCTACGTTCTCAACTCTTGTTACTAGGGCAACAGCGTCTTCCTGGAAGTCGTGTTCCTCGGTTGTAAGTTAGACTGGAATGTGCTCGGACAAACCCCCAGAAATTTATGTCTCCTAACCTGTGTTTGTTTTTTAAATTGAATTTCTATTTCTTATCGAAGTAAATTTGAATAGAGTGTTGTGATTGTCTGGCTGTACAGAATCTGGTCAATTATTCATACATATATCTGTTCATCTTCGGATCCTCTTACCATGTATGTTATTACAAAGTGTTGAGTAGACCTCCCTTGGTATTTGGCAGGTGTTTGGTCACTATGTATTTTATATGTATTGGTGATTATATAATTCATATAGCTTATATGTCATATGTTCGTATACATTTAACATACATTAGTATATGTATGTTATCC
The DNA here is from genome assembly GCF_965194825.1 of Balaenoptera physalus. Lineage (NCBI taxonomy): Eukaryota > Metazoa > Chordata > Mammalia > Artiodactyla > Balaenopteridae > Balaenoptera > Balaenoptera physalus. The sequence continues at coordinate 60,073 of NW_028124618.1, forward strand.
CCGTAATCCTAATTTATCCAACCTCCCACCTTTCATTTTGGTTAACCGTTGGTTTGCTTTATAAGTCTGTGAGTGTCTTTTTTCTGTGGAAATATGTTCATTGGTAGCCATCTTAGGCTAACCTCTATAAAGGATATCATAAGATATTTGTCATTCCCTTTTGACTTACTTAAGATAATATGATTATTTCTAGGCTCATCTGTAGTCATGAAAACGGCATTGTTCACTTTTCTCCAAGGCTAATATGCCATTCGGTACATATACCACTTCCTCTCTGTCCATTTATCTGTTGATGGACATGTTGTTTGCTTGCATGTCTTGGCTATTGTAAATATTGCCGCAGTGCATGTTTGCCTATCTGTGTGTTTCTGATTTTGGTCTTTGTAGGTTATAGGCCCATTAGGGGATCGGCCGCATCATATGGTAGCTCAACTTTTACCTTTTAAATGCAGCTCCATTCTGTTCTCATGATTAGCTGTTACCGGCTTACCTCCAACCAACAGCATAGTGGGTATGCATTTGCCCACAAACCCGTCAGCATTCATTGTTTGTCGACATTTTTACTGATGGCATTTTGAAAGCTGGGTGGCGAAATCTTTTTGTAGTTTGGGTTTACATCCAAGCAATAATTCGCGATATTGAGCTTTGATCCATGTTCTTCTTTTGTTTTTAAATAGACGAGTGAGTAAAACTTACCTCTTTAAATTGTTTTCTTGAAAATATTTTCCGTGTTTTGAACTTTTTTGGCCATTACCTACCCCAGGACATGTTTTTAGGACACGTGTCATTTACAGCCCTACAATTCCTGTGAATATTAAGTGACTGTTAGCCCTGTGTTTAAAGCTGCTGCTGTGGCAAAAGGCCACAAGGCAGCAGCATTTTTCCATTCCCAAATCTGGTTACTAGGGCAGCCGAGCCTTCCTTTAAGTTCCTAGGTTGTAAATTAGAATGGAATGTGCCAGGAAAAGCCCCAGGAAGTTGATGTGTCATTAATTGTTGTTAGTGGTTTTAATTTTTTTAATTGGGGTAATGATTAGAATATTGTGTGTTCTAGGTGCACACAAGCAGGTTCACTTGAACATTGTATGTATCTATTCATGTACAGATCCTCTTCCCATGTAAATTATTATTATTTTTTGCAATAAATATTATTTATTTATTTATTTATTTATTTTTGGGCCGAATTGGGTCTTCGTTGCTGCATGTGGGCTTTCTCTAGTTGCAGTGAGCGGGGGCTAGTCTTCGTTGCGGTGCACGGGCTGCTCACTGCAGTGGCTTCTCTTGTTGCACAGCATGGGCTCTCGGCGTGTGGGCTTCAGGAGTTGTGGCGTGTGGGCTCAGTAGTTGTGGCTCGTGTCCTCTAGAGCACAGGCTCAGTGCTTGTGGTGCACGGGCTTAATTGCTCTGCAGCATGCGGGATCTTCGCGGACCAGGGATCGAACCTGTGTCCCCTGCATTGGCAGGCGGATTCTTAACCACCGCCCCACCAAGGAAGCCCCCATGTAAATTAGTACAGAGCGTTCAGTAGACCTACCTTGGTATAGGATCGGTCTTTTTGATATATGTATTTAATATGTATTTGTATGTGTATGGTAACACTAATCTTAACGTATCCATTCCTCCCACCTTTCCATTTAGATAACCCTAGTTTATTCTCTATGTCTGTGAGTGTCTTTCTCTGTGGAAATATGTTCGCTTGTGTCAGTTGTTAGGTAACACCTAGTAGTGATATGACAGGATATTTGTCGTCTGCTTTCCGACTTACCTCACGTTCTGTGATTATCTCTAGGCTCACCTATGGTGCTGGAAAGAGCAGTGTTTCTTTCTTTTCCATGGCGAATATTCCATTGTGTACATGGACCACTTCTTCTTTGTGCATTCATCGGTTGATGGACATTTGGGTTGCTTCCAAGCCTTGGCTCTGCTAAATATTGATGCAGTGCAGGATTGCCAGCCTGTGTCTTTCGGATTCTGGTCTTCTCAGGGGATAGGGCCAGCAGTGGGCCTACTAGATCATATGGTAGATCAAGTTTTACCTTTAAATGCACCTCCATTCTGTTCTCACTACTGGCTGTTACCAGTTTACATCCCACCAGCAAGTAGAGGGTACACAGTTCTCTAAAACCCCTTCAGCATTTATTGTTTGTAGACTTTTTACTGATGGCATTTTGAGTGTTCGGTGGTGATACCTTTTTGTACTTTGGATTTGCATGCGTCTAATAATTCCCGATATTGAGCTTTTATCCACGTCCGGTTTTTTTTTTTCTTTTAACAGGAAAAGAGTAAAACTTACCTCTTCAAACTGTTTCCTTGAAAACATTGGCCGTGTTCTGAAATCTTTTCGCCACTACCTACACCAGGACATTTTTTGAGGGCAGGTGTCATTTACAACCCTGTAGTAATTGTGAATATGCAGTGACCAATAGCACTGGGTTTAAAGCTGCTGTTGCAGGAAACGGCCACAAATCGGCGGCATTTCTATATTCCCAACTCTGGTTACTAGGGCAACAGAGCCTTCCTGGAAGTCCTGTTTGTAGGTTGCAAATTAGAGTGGAATGTGCCAGGACAAACCCCCTCAGACTTATGTCTTCTTATTTGGTGTTGGTATTCTTAGTTTAATTTTTATTTTTCTCAGAGCAAATTTGGTTGCAGTGTTGTGTTGGTTCTAGGTGTACAGAATCTGTTTCATTGATACATATATCTTTTCATGTTTGGATCCTGTTCCATATAGGTTATTACAGAATGTTGTGTAGACCTCTCTTGGTATTTGGTATGTCTTTGGCGATTCGATATTTTATAAGTATTAGCATATGTCTGTTAAACCCAATCTCCTACGTTATACATTCCTCACACCTTTCCATTTGGTTAAACACAAGTTTGTTTTCTGAATATGTGAGTGTCCTTCTCTGTGGAAATAAGTTCATTAATATCAATTTTTACATAACACCTATACGTGATATCATAGGATATGTGTCTCTCGCTTTCTGACTTACTTCAAGTTGTATGATTATCTGTAGCGTCATCTATGGTGCTGCAAACGGCATTGTTTCGATTCTTTTCTGTGTGTGATATTCCATTGTGTACACGGACCTCTCTTTCGTCCATTCATTTGATGATGGACATTTTTGTTGCTTCCATGTCTTGGCTATGGTAAATACTGCTGCAATACACGATGTTCCATCTGTGTCTTTTTGATTCTGGTCTTCACAGGTGCCAGGCCCAATAGTGAGCCTTCCGGACCATATGGTAACTCAATGTTTACCTTTTCAACGCACTGCCATTCTGTTCCTATTATTGGCTGTTACCACTTCACATCCCACTTAGAGCTATAGGTTATGCTATTCTCCACAACTTCTTCAACATCTATTGTTTGTAGACTTTTTGCTGATGGTCATTCTGACTAGTGTGAGGTGATAACTTGGTGTGGATGGCATTTGCATGCGTCTAATATTCCTGATGTTGAGCTTTCATCAATATCCTTTTTATTTTTTTTAAGATTGAGTTAAACTTACAACTTCAAATTGCCCTCTTGAAAAATTTGCCGTGTTTTGAATTTCTTTGGCCCTTCCCTACTCCAGGACATTTTTTGAGGGCATGCGTCATTTACACCCCTGCAGTCCTTGTGAATATTAGTGACCATTAGTAGTGGATTTAAAGCTGCCGTTTGAGGAAGCGGCGTTGGGTGGCACCATTTGTACGTTACCAACTCTGCTTGCTAAGGTAACAGAACCTTCCTGGAAGTTGTGATTTTACATTGCAGATTACAGTGGAATGTGCCAGGACAAAGCCCCAGAAGTTTTAGCCTCCTTAATTCTTGTTTGTGTCTTTAATTTTTAGTTTTTATCAGAGCCAATTTGATTGAAACATGTCGTTTGTGCTAGGTGTGCAGAATCTTGTTCGTTTACACATATACATATATCGATTGATCTTTGTATCCTTTTCCATGTAGGTTATTACAGAGTGTTGAGTAGCCCACTGTTGGTATTCCATAGGTCTTTGGTGATTATATATTTTATATGTATTAGCATATGTTTGTTAACCCGAATATCCTAATTTATCCACTCCTCCCACCTTTTCATTGGCTCAACCATAAGTTTGCCTTCTCAGTCTGAGATTGTCTTTCTCTATGGAAATTTGTTCATTTTTATGAATTTTCAGATAACATAAGTGATATCATAGGACATTTGTCTTTCGCATTCTGACTTACTTCACGTTGTGTGATTATCTCTAGGCTCATCCGTGGTGCTGCAAATGGCATTGTTTTATATTTTTCGTGGCTAATATTCCATTCTGTTCATATACCACTTCTTCTTTGTCCATTCATCTGTTTCGGGACCTTTTTTTTGCTTCCGTGTCTTGGCTATTTAAATATTGCTGCAGTGCACATTTGCCTGCCTCTGTCTTTCCGACTCTGGTGGTCTTAGGTTATAGGCCCAGAAGGTGCCCTGCCGGATCATATGGTAGCTCACTTTTTACCTTTTAAACCACCTCCATTCTGTTGTCGTTAGTGCTGTTACCACTCTTCATCCCACCAGCAGCTAGAAGCTACAGAGTTCTCTAAAACTCCTTCAGCATTTATAGTTTGTAGACTTTTTGCTGATGGTCATTTGACTGGTGTGAGCTGAAACCTTTTTGGAGGTTGGATTTGCATGCATCTAACAATTCCTTATACTGAGCTTTAGGCATGTCTTTTGTTTTCTTTTCCTTTTTCTTTTTAAAGAGTGAGTACAACTTCCCTCTTCATATTGACTGCTTGAAAAATTTGTCATGTGTTGCATTTTCTTGGCTATTCCCTACCCCAGGGCCTTTTCTGAGGGCAGGTGTCATTTACAGCCCGGCAGTCCTTGTGAATGTTAAGTGACCATTAGCACTATGTTTACAGCTGCTGTGGTGGGAAACAGCCACAAGGCGGCAGCCTTTCTACGTTCTCAACTCTTGTTACTAGGGCAACAGCGTCTTCCTGGAAGTCGTGTTCCTTGGTTGTAAGTTAGACTGGAATGTGCTCGGACAAACCCCCAGAAATTTATGTCTCCTTACCTGTGTTTGTTTTTTAAATTGAATTTCTATTTCTTATCGAAGTAAATTTGAATAGAGTGTTGTGATTGTCTGGCTGTACAGAATCTGGTCAATTATTCATACATATATCTGTTCATCTTCGGATCCTCTTACCATGTATGTTATTACAAAGTGTTGAGTAGACCTCCCTTGGTATTTGGCAGGTGTTTGGTCACTATGTATTTTATATGTATTGGTGATTATATAATTCATATAGTTTATATGTCATATGTTCGTATACATTTAACATACATTAGTATATGTATGTTATCCCCGTAATCCTAATTTATCCAACCTCCCACCTTTCATTTTGGTTAACCGTTGGTTTGCTTTATAAGTCTGTGAGTGTCTTTTTTCTGTGGAAATATGTTCATTGGTAGCCATCTTAGGCTAACCTCTATAAAGGATATCATAAGATATTTGTCATTCCCTTTTGACTTACTTAAGATAATATGATTATTTCTAGGCTCATCTGTAGTCATGAAAACGGCATTGTTCACTTTTCTCCAAGGCTAATATGCCATTCGGTACATATACCACTTCCTCTCTGTCCATTTATCTGTTGATGGACATGTTGTTTGCTTGCATGTCTTGGCTATTGTAAATATTGCCGCAGTGCATGTTTGCCTATCTGTGTGTTTCTGATTTTGGTCTTTGTAGGTTATAGGCCCATTAGGGGATCGGCCGCATCATATGGTAGCTCAACTTTTACCTTTTAAATGCAGCTCCATTCTGTTCTCATGATTAGCTGTTACCGGCTTACCTCCAACCAACAGCATAGTGGGTATGCATTTGCCCACAAACCCGTCAGCATTCATTGTTTGTCGACATTTTTACTGATGGCATTTTGAAAGCTGGGTGGCGAAATCTTTTTGTAGTTTGGGTTTACATCCAAGCAATAATTCGCGATATTGAGCTTTGATCCATGTTCTTCTTTTGTTTTTAAATAGACGAGTGAGTAAAACTTACCTCTTTAAATTGTTTTCTTGAAAATATTTTCCGTGTTTTGAACTTTTTTGGCCATTACCTACCCCAGGACATGTTTTTAGGACACGTGTCATTTACAGCCCTACAATTCCTGTGAATATTAAGTGACTGTTAGCCCTGTGTTTAAAGCTGCTGCTGTGGCAAAAGGCCACAAGGCAGCAGCATTTTTCCATTCCCAAATCTGGTTACTAGGGCAGCCGAGCCTTCCTTTAAGTTCCTAGGTTGTAAATTAGAATGGAATGTGCCAGGAAAAGCCCCAGGAAGTTGATGTGTCATTAATTGTTGTTAGTGGTTTTAATTTTTTTAATTGGGGTAATGATTAGAATATTGTGTGTTCTAGGTGCACACAAGCAGGTTCACTTGAACATTGTATGTATCTATTCATGTACAGATCCTCTTCCCATGTAAATTATTATTATTTTTTGCAATAAATATTATTTATTTATTTATTTATTTATTTTTGGGCCGAATTGGGTCTTCGTTGCTGCATGTGGGCTTTCTCTAGTTGCAGTGAGCGGGGGCTAGTCTTCGTTGCGGTGCACGGGCTGCTCACTGCAGTGGCTTCTCTTGTTGCACAGCATGGGCTCTCGGCGTGTGGGCTTCAGGAGTTGTGGCGTGTGGGCTCAGTAGTTGTGGCTCGTGTCCTCTAGAGCACAGGCTCAGTGCTTGTGGTGCACGGGCTTAATTGCTCTGCAGCATGCGGGATCTTCGCGGACCAGGGATCGAACCTGTGTCCCCTGCATTGGCAGGCGGATTCTTAACCACCGCCCCACCAAGGAAGCCCCCATGTAAATTAGTACAGAGCGTTCAGTAGACCTACCTTGGTATAGGATCGGTCTTTTTGATATATGTATTTAATATGTATTTGTATGTGTATGGTAACACTAATCTTAACGTATCCATTCCTCCCACCTTTCCATTTAGATAACCCTAGTTTATTCTCTATGTCTGTGAGTGTCTTTCTCTGTGGAAATATGTTCGCTTGTGTCAGTTGTTAGGTAACACCTAGTAGTGATATGACAGGATATTTGTCGTCTGCTTTCCGACTTACCTCACGTTCTGTGATTATCTCTAGGCTCACCTATGGTGCTGGAAAGAGCAGTGTTTCTTTCTTTTCCATGGCGAATATTCCATTGTGTACATGGACCACTTCTTCTTTGTGCATTCATCGGTTGATGGACATTTGGGTTGCTTCCAAGCCTTGGCTCTGCTAAATATTGATGCAGTGCAGGATTGCCAGCCTGTGTCTTTCGGATTCTGGTCTTCTCAGGGGATAGGGCCAGCAGTGGGCCTACTAGATCATATGGTAGATCAAGTTTTACCTTTAAATGCACCTCCATTCTGTTCTCACTACTGGCTGTTACCAGTTTACATCCCACCAGCAAGTAGAGGGTACACAGTTCTCTAAAACCCCTTCAGCATTTATTGTTTGTAGACTTTTTACTGATGGCATTTTGAGTGTTCGGTGGTGATACCTTTTTGTACTTTGGATTTGCATGCGTCTAATAATTCCCGATATTGAGCTTTTATCCACGTCCGGTTTTTTTTTTTCTTTTAACAGGAAAAGAGTAAAACTTACCTCTTCAAACTGTTTCCTTGAAAACATTGGCCGTGTTCTGAAATCTTTTCGCCACTACCTACACCAGGACATTTTTTGAGGGCAGGTGTCATTTACAACCCTGTAGTAATTGTGAATATGCAGTGACCAATAGCACTGGGTTTAAAGCTGCTGTTGCAGGAAACGGCCACAAATCGGCGGCATTTCTATATTCCCAACTCTGGTTACTAGGGCAACAGAGCCTTCCTGGAAGTCCTGTTTGTAGGTTGCAAATTAGAGTGGAATGTGCCAGGACAAACCCCCTCAGACTTATGTCTTCTTATTTGGTGTTGGTATTCTTAGTTTAATTTTTATTTTTCTCAGAGCAAATTTGGTTGCAGTGTTGTGTTGGTTCTAGGTGTACAGAATCTGTTTCATTGATACATATATCTTTTCATGTTTGGATCCTGTTCCATATAGGTTATTACAGAATGTTGTGTAGACCTCTCTTGGTATTTGGTATGTCTTTGGCGATTCGATATTTTATAAGTATTAGCATATGTCTGTTAAACCCAATCTCCTACGTTATACATTCCTCACACCTTTCCATTTGGTTAAACACAAGTTTGTTTTCTGAATATGTGAGTGTCCTTCTCTGTGGAAATAAGTTCATTAATATCAATTTTTACATAACACCTATACGTGATATCATAGGATATGTGTCTCTCGCTTTCTGACTTACTTCAAGTTGTATGATTATCTGTAGCGTCATCTATGGTGCTGCAAACGGCATTGTTTCGATTCTTTTCTGTGTGTGATATTCCATTGTGTACACGGACCTCTCTTTCGTCCATTCATTTGATGATGGACATTTTTGTTGCTTCCATGTCTTGGCTATGGTAAATACTGCTGCAATACACGATGTTCCATCTGTGTCTTTTTGATTCTGGTCTTCACAGGTGCCAGGCCCAATAGTGAGCCTTCCGGACCATATGGTAACTCAATGTTTACCTTTTCAACGCACTGCCATTCTGTTCCTATTATTGGCTGTTACCACTTCACATCCCACTTAGAGCTATAGGTTATGCTATTCTCCACAACTTCTTCAACATCTATTGTTTGTAGACTTTTTGCTGATGGTCATTCTGACTAGTGTGAGGTGATAACTTGGTGTGGATGGCATTTGCATGCGTCTAATATTCCTGATGTTGAGCTTTCATCAATATCCTTTTTATTTTTTTTAAGATTGAGTTAAACTTACAACTTCAAATTGCCCTCTTGAAAAATTTGCCGTGTTTTGAATTTCTTTGGCCCTTCCCTACTCCAGGACATTTTTTGAGGGCATGCGTCATTTACACCCCTGCAGTCCTTGTGAATATTAGTGACCATTAGTAGTGGATTTAAAGCTGCCGTTTGAGGAAGCGGCGTTGGGTGGCACCATTTGTACGTTACCAACTCTGCTTGCTAAGGTAACAGAACCTTCCTGGAAGTTGTGATTTTACATTGCAGATTACAGTGGAATGTGCCAGGACAAAGCCCCAGAAGTTTTAGCCTCCTTAATTCTTGTTTGTGTCTTTAATTTTTAGTTTTTATCAGAGCCAATTTGATTGAAACATGTCGTTTGTGCTAGGTGTGCAGAATCTTGTTCGTTTACACATATACATATATCGATTGATCTTTGTATCCTTTTCCATGTAGGTTATTACAGAGTGTTGAGTAGCCCACTGTTGGTATTCCATAGGTCTTTGGTGATTATATATTTTATATGTATTAGCATATGTTTGTTAACCCGAATATCCTAATTTATCCACTCCTCCCACCTTTTCATTGGCTCAACCATAAGTTTGCCTTCTCAGTCTGAGATTGTCTTTCTCTATGGAAATTTGTTCATTTTTATGAATTTTCAGATAACATAAGTGATATCATAGGACATTTGTCTTTCGCATTCTGACTTACTTCACGTTGTGTGATTATCTCTAGGCTCATCCGTGGTGCTGCAAATGGCATTGTTTTATATTTTTCGTGGCTAATATTCCATTCTGTTCATATACCACTTCTTCTTTGTCCATTCATCTGTTTCGGGACCTTTTTTTTGCTTCCGTGTCTTGGCTATTTAAATATTGCTGCAGTGCACATTTGCCTGCCTCTGTCTTTCCGATTCTGGTGGTCTTAGGTTATAGGCCCAGAAGGTGCCCTGCCGGATCATATGGTAGCTCACTTTTTACCTTTTAAACCACCTCCATTCTGTTGTCGTTAGTGCTGTTACCACTCTTCATCCCACCAGCAGCTAGAAGCTACAGAGTTCTCTAAAACTCCTTCAGCATTTATAGTTTGTAGACTTTTTGCTGATGGTCATTTGACTGGTGTGAGCTGAAACCTTTTTGGAGGTTGGATTTGCATGCATCTAACAATTCCTTATACTGAGCTTTAGGCATGTCTTTTGTTTTCTTTTCCTTTTTCTTTTTAAAGAGTGAGTACAACTTCCCTCTTCATATTGACTGCTTGAAAAATTTGTCATGTGTTGCATTTTCTTGGCTATTCCCTACCCCAGGGCCTTTTCTGAGGGCAGGTGTCATTTACAGCCCGGCAGTCCTTGTGAATGTTAAGTGACCATTAGCACTATGTTTACAGCTGCTGTGGTGGGAAACAGCCACAAGGCGGCAGCCTTTCTACGTTCTCAACTCTTGTTACTAGGGCAACAGCGTCTTCCTGGAAGTCGTGTTCCTCGGTTGTAAGTTAGACTGGAATGTGCTCGGACGAACCCCCAGAAATTTATGTCTCCTTACCTGTGTTTGTTTTTTAAATTGAATTTCTATTTCTTATCGAAGTAAATTTGAATAGAGTGTTGTGATTGTCTGGCTGTACAGAATCTGGTCAATTATTCATACATATATCTGTTCATCTTCGGATCCTCTTACCATGTATGTTATTACAAAGTGTTGAGTAGACCTCCCTTGGTATTTGGCAGGTGTTTGGTCACTATGTATTTTATATGTATTGGTGATTATATAATTCATATAGTTTATATGTCATATGTTCGTATACATTTAACATACATTAGTATATGTATGTTATCCCCGTAATCCTAATTTATCCAACCTCCCACCTTTCATTTTGGTTAACCGTTGGTTTGCTTTATAAGTCTGTGAGTGTCTTTTTTCTGTGGAAATATGTTCATTGGTAGCCATCTTAGGCTAACCTCTATAAAGGATATCATAAGATATTTGTCATTCCCTTTTGACTTACTTAAGATAATATGATTATTTCTAGGCTCATCTGTAGTCATGAAAACGGCATTGTTCACTTTTCTCCAAGGCTAATATGCCATTCGGTACATATACCACTTCCTCTCTGTCCATTTATCTGTTGATGGACATGTTGTTTGCTTGCATGTCTTGGCTATTGTAAATATTGCCGCAGTGCATGTTTGCCTATCTGTGTGTTTCTGATTTTGGTCTTTGTAGGTTATAGGCCCATTAGGGGATCGGCCGCATCATATGGTAGCTCAACTTTTACCTTTTAAATGCAGCTCCATTCTGTTCTCATGATTAGCTGTTACCGGCTTACCTCCAACCAACAGCATAGTGGGTATGCATTTGCCCACAAACCCGTCAGCATTCATTGTTTGTCGACATTTTTACTGATGGCATTTTGAAAGCTGGGTGGCGAAATCTTTTTGTAGTTTGGGTTTACATCCAAGCAATAATTCGCGATATTGAGCTTTGATCCATGTTCTTCTTTTGTTTTTAAATAGACGAGTGAGTAAAACTTACCTCTTTAAATTGTTTTCTTGAAAATATTTTCCGTGTTTTGAACTTTTTTGGCCATTACCTACCCCAGGACATGTTTTTAGGACACGTGTCATTTACAGCCCTACAATTCCTGTGAATATTAAGTGACTGTTAGCCCTGTGTTTAAAGCTGCTGCTGTGGCAAAAGGCCACAAGGCAGCAGCATTTTTCCATTCCCAAATCTGGTTACTAGGGCAGCCGAGCCTTCCTTTAAGTTCCTAGGTTGTAAATTAGAATGGAATGTGCCAGGAAAAGCCCCAGGAAGTTGATGTGTCATTAATTGTTGTTAGTGGTTTTAATTTTTTTAATTGGGGTAATGATTAGAATATTGTGTGTTCTAGGTGCACACAAGCAGGTTCACTTGAACATTGTATGTATCTATTCATGTACAGATCCTCTTCCCATGTAAATTATTATTATTTTTTGCAATAAATATTATTTATTTATTTATTTATTTATTTTTGGGCCGAATTGGGTCTTCGTTGCTGCATGTGGGCTTTCTCTAGTTGCAGTGAGCGGGGGCTAGTCTTCGTTGCGGTGCACGGGCTGCTCACTGCAGTGGCTTCTCTTGTTGCACAGCATGGGCTCTCGGCGTGTGGGCTTCAGGAGTTGTGGCGTGTGGGCTCAGTAGTTGTGGCTCGTGTCCTCTAGAGCACAGGCTCAGTGCTTGTGGTGCACGGGCTTAATTGCTCTGCAGCATGCGGGATCTTCGCGGACCAGGGATCGAACCTGTGTCCCCTGCATTGGCAGGCGGATTCTTAACCACCGCCCCACCAAGGAAGCCCCCATGTAAATTAGTACAGAGCGTTCAGTAGACCTACCTTGGTATAGGATCGGTCTTTTTGATATATGTATTTAATATGTATTTGTATGTGTATGGTAACACTAATCTTAACGTATCCATTCCTCCCACCTTTCCATTTAGATAACCCTAGTTTATTCTCTATGTCTGTGAGTGTCTTTCTCTGTGGAAATATGTTCGCTTGTGTCAGTTGTTAGGTAACACCTAGTAGTGATATGACAGGATATTTGTCGTCTGCTTTCCGACTTACCTCACGTTCTGTGATTATCTCTAGGCTCACCTATGGTGCTGGAAAGAGCAGTGTTTCTTTCTTTTCCATGGCGAATATTCCATTGTGTACATGGACCACTTCTTCTTTGTGCATTCATCGGTTGATGGACATTTGGGTTGCTTCCAAGCCTTGGCTCTGCTAAATATTGATGCAGTGCAGGATTGCCAGCCTGTGTCTTTCGGATTCTGGTCTTCTCAGGGGATAGGGCCAGCAGTGGGCCTACTAGATCATATGGTAGATCAAGTTTTACCTTTAAATGCACCTCCATTCTGTTCTCACTACTGGCTGTTACCAGTTTACATCCCACCAGCAAGTAGAGGGTACACAGTTCTCTAAAACCCCTTCAGCATTTATTGTTTGTAGACTTTTTACTGATGGCATTTTGAGTGTTCGGTGGTGATACCTTTTTGTACTTTGGATTTGCATGCGTCTAATAATTCCCGATATTGAGCTTTTATCCACGTCCGGTTTTTTTTTTTCTTTTAACAGGAAAAGAGTAAAACTTACCTCTTCAAACTGTTTCCTTGAAAACATTGGCCGTGTTCTGAAATCTTTTCGCCACTACCTACACCAGGACATTTTTTGAGGGCAGGTGTCATTTACAACCCTGTAGTAATTGTGAATATGCAGTGACCAATAGCACTGGGTTTAAAGCTGCTGTTGCAGGAAACGGCCACAAATCGGCGGCATTTCTATATTCCCAACTCTGGTTACTAGGGCAACAGAGCCTTCCTGGAAGTCCTGTTTGTAGGTTGCAAATTAGAGTGGAATGTGCCAGGACAAACCCCCTCAGACTTATGTCTTCTTATTTGGTGTTGGTATTCTTAGTTTAATTTTTATTTTTCTCAGAGCAAATTTGGTTGCAGTGTTGTGTTGGTTCTAGGTGTACAGAATCTGTTTCATTGATACATATATCTTTTCATGTTTGGATCCTGTTCCATATAGGTTATTACAGAATGTTGTGTAGACCTCTCTTGGTATTTGGTATGTCTTTGGCGATTCGATATTTTATAAGTATTAGCATATGTCTGTTAAACCCAATCTCCTACGTTATACATTCCTCACACCTTTCCATTTGGTTAAACACAAGTTTGTTTTCTGAATATGTGAGTGTCCTTCTCTGTGGAAATAAGTTCATTAATATCAATTTTTACATAACACCTATACGTGATATCATAGGATATGTGTCTCTCGCTTTCTGACTTACTTCAAGTTGTATGATTATCTGTAGCGTCATCTATGGTGCTGCAAACGGCATTGTTTCGATTCTTTTCTGTGTGTGATATTCCATTGTGTACACGGACCTCTCTTTCGTCCATTCATTTGATGATGGACATTTTTGTTGCTTCCATGTCTTGGCTATGGTAAATACTGCTGCAATACACGATGTTCCATCTGTGTCTTTTTGATTCTGGTCTTCACAGGTGCCAGGCCCAATAGTGAGCCTTCCGGACCATATGGTAACTCAATGTTTACCTTTTCAACGCACTGCCATTCTGTTCCTATTATTGGCTGTTACCACTTCACATCCCACTTAGAGCTATAGGTTATGCTATTCTCCACAACTTCTTCAACATCTATTGTTTGTAGACTTTTTGCTGATGGTCATTCTGACTAGTGTGAGGTGATAACTTGGTGTGGATGGCATTTGCATGCGTCTAATATTCCTGATGTTGAGCTTTCATCAATATCCTTTTTATTTTTTTTAAGATTGAGTTAAACTTACAACTTCAAATTGCCCTCTTGAAAAATTTGCCGTGTTTTGAATTTCTTTGGCCCTTCCCTACTCCAGGACATTTTTTGAGGGCATGCGTCATTTACACCCCTGCAGTCCTTGTGAATATTAGTGACCATTAGTAGTGGATTTAAAGCTGGCCGTTTGAGGAAGCGGCGTTGGGTGCACCATTTGTACGTTACCAACTCTGCTTGCTAAGGTAACAGAACCTTCCTGGAAGTTGTGATTTTACATTGCAGATTACAGTGGAATGTGCCAGGACAAAGCCCAGAAGTTTTAGCCTCCTTAATTCTTGTTTGTGTCTTTAATTTTTAGTTTTTATCAGAGCCAATTTGATTGAAACATGTCGTTTGTGCTAGGTGGCAGAATCTTGTTCGTTTACACATATACATATATCGATTGATCTTTGTATCCTTTTCCATGTAGGTTATTACAGAGTGTTGAGTAGCCCACTGTGGTATTCCATAGGTCTTTGGTGATTATATATTTTATATGTATTAGCATATGTTTGTTAACCCGAATATCCTAATTTATCCACTCCTCCCACCTTTTCAATTGGCTCAACCATAAGTTTGCCTTCTCAGT